>NC_092093.1:73736267-74036267 GCF_045679555.1 Salvelinus alpinus
TTAAAGCTTTCCCATTGATTTAAATTATCTAAAAAAATTCTGTGTAATATTCACTGTTTTCAAAATCAGTAGCACGTATAAATTATTGTTATATTATACACCGAACCTTCATTCTTAGGTGAGTAAATCAAAAAATCCAGATCCGTGGTCTTAATTTCGATGAATTCCCCTTAAGTAAATGTCACACACAAACAAACACACAAGCTTTAGCCTAACTCTACAAAAACAATTTGTGTGAGGCTAAAACATTTTCACCAATCTTAAAGATATGTGGAAAAATTATATAAGCATTATCTTCTAGTATGAATCTAATACAAAGCAGACAAAAGAATGAAATGGGCAGAGTTCCACTCAGAGTACAGCTCTTTACTGCCCCCTATTGATCCCTGTGGGTCTCGCATCACAGACCCAGCAGCACCAGGCTCTGCTCGTTGTTCTATGAAAGGATGTTTCATTCTGAAGGCATTCAGAATGACACATTAGAGCTGAATAACAAATAATTCTTCATGAGGCAAAGTCATTCAGAGAGACAAACAAACAGCACACAAATGAAACAAAGAAAAGGCATGCAGAAAGCTTTCTCTCCTACTGGAAAAGTAAGGAGTGGAAAGGAGAGAGGAGGGGCAGATAGATAGAGAGAGAGAATGAGACGGGCAGAGAGCGAGAGAGAGGGAAGGAGAGAGATGGTGAGGGCATAGACAGAAGGAAGGAGAAGGTTTGAGGTAAGAGTGACTTTTGAGATGGTTCATGGTGGAATGAGCGAGTCACATAATCAATTCAGATTTGAAGCGCTGCAAGGCCAAGTCTCTTCTCCGCACAATGTGTCGCCTCACGTCCACACAAAAAATCCATAAGGCACTTTTTTTTTTAACAAGGTCTCAATTAATGTGAGTGTGTATGGGTATACTGGGGGAATGTACGGGGTTAAATCCTGCTCTCTGTTGTTGTACTGAACCCCTTGTTTGCTCTAGTTGAGGTAATTGAAATGGACTGTTCTTCATCGATTAGGAAGATACTTATATAATGCAATACAACAGGTAAGTCTGCTGGACCTTGGTGTATTTTCATACACAGCCTATACTGTTCAGAAATACCACTATGCATACCAACTCAGTGGCCTTGTGTTTAGAGTGTACACCCTGAGATTGGAATGTAGGGGGTCATTTAGTGACTGTGGTGTAGTGGAGAGTAAATGCAAGTAAACACAGCTAACCAACTTTTTTGTGGAGGGGGTCCACCTTTTGACCCACCTTTAGCTGAAAAATGATATTGAAAATATATACTAATGTTAGGTGCTAGGTGCTATCTAAAACCTAAAAGGGCTCTTCGGCTGTCCCTGTAGGACAACCCTTTGAAGAACACTTTTTGGTTCCAGGAAGAAGAACCCTTTTGAGTTCCATGTAGAACTCTTCCCACAGAGCGTTCTACATGGAACCCAAAAGTGGTTCTCCAATGGGGACAGTTGAAATAACCCTTTTGGAACCCTTTCTTTTCTAAGAGTGTAGTTAGGAACGGCGATCAGAGTTTACCCTCCTATTTGCTTTAGCACCACATTACCGGTCATTAGGCAACAACATCTACTATCGCAATTAGTCAGTCCATCTCTATTTACTCTCTCTGATATATTATTAATAATACATATTACTAGATGACCTGTATTTACAGCTTACTATTACTACTTGCTTATGACCTACTGTATGAATTGTTACATTGCCACTTTTAGCACCAGATCCCCTGACTAGAAATTATATATTCAAATTTGATTCACTCAATTAATTCACCTCATGGATCATGCTAGATGCAAGGATGCTGGCCTGCCACTACTCATGCAAAGCATACTGTAGGGACTTGGCAGTGTTTTGATTTAACACCCAACATGAGCACAAATGCTACCAATGCGTATCGACACAGATAAACGGTTTGAAATTACTTACAAAGGACACATACAAACACCACACACACCCAGACACACACATCCAGGCCCACACACAGACACACACACATACAAACACCACACACACCCAGACACACACATCCAGGCCCACACACAGACACACACACAGACACACACACACACACACCCAGACACACACATCCAGGCCCACACACAGACACACACACACAGACACACACACACACACACACAGTTAGTCAAATGTTTTTTTTTTTACTAGTCTTGTGGGGACTTCTGGTCCCCACAAGTATTGTCACGACTTCAACCGAGGCAGGCTCTCCTTCCCGTTCGGGTGGCGCTCGGCGGTCGTCGTCACCGGCCTACTAGCTGCCACTGACTCTTTTTCCTCCCCCTCCTTATGTGTTTATTTGTATCACCTGTGTTCAGTTAGTTGTTAATTAGTGTGGCTTTATTAGTCAGCCAGCCCGTACGCTTCTTTGTGCGGGATTGTTACATTGTAGCTTTTGGATTTCGGGAGTGGATATCCTTATTGTGGACTGGGTTTGTTTCTCGTGTCGTTGGACCGTTGTGTATGACACCCAGTACGTCCGTGTTGGACATTTTGTTTGCCAGTTGGGTATTAAAGACTCAACATATTGAAGCTCTGCTGTTCCTGCGTCTGACTTCGCACCCCCCGACACCCAGGTCGTTACAGAATCCCGCACCAAGAAATGGAGTCAGCAGGAGCAGCAGCCAACCCTCTCCCATCGATGGAGGAACGGGTTCTCCACCACACCACCGTCCTCCATCGGATCGGATCAGCCATGGACCAGATGATGGAGAGAATGGAGCGATGGGAGAGGAGTGGGCTCCTCTCTCCACCTTCGGCTCCCCTTCCTCAGGACTCTCCATCCCCCGGCTCCAGCGCGCTCCGTCTTACGCTCCCGAGGGATTATGATGGAGCGGCGGCAGGGTGCCAGGGGTTCTTACTCCAGCTGGAGCTATACCTGGCCACTGTTCGCCCCACTCCCTCGGGAGCGGAGAGGGTGAGTGTCCTCGTCTCCTGCCTAACGGGTCGTGCTCTGGAGTGGGCCAACGCAGTCTGGAATGGCCCGGACTCAGCGAAGGAGCACTACCCGGAGTTTACCCGTCGTTTTCGTGCCGTGTTTGACCACCCCCCAGAGGGCCGAGCGGCGGGTGAGAGACTATTTCATCTCAGGCAGGAGAAGAGGAGCGCACAGGATTTTGCGCTGGAGTTCCGGACCTTGGCCGCGGGATCAGGGTGGAACGACAGGGCCCTTATTGACCACTACCGGTGTAGTCTCCGGGAGGACGTCCGCAGGGAGCTAGCGTGTCGGGACATCGCTCTTTCTTTGGATGAGCTTATCGACATGTCCATCCGACTGGACAATCTGCTGGCTGCCCGCGGGCGTTCGGAGAGGGTCCTGTGCGTTCCACCACCCAGCGCCCCGGCTCCCATCCCGATGGAGTTGGGAGGGGCCGCGCCTAGGGGTACCGGAGGAGGAGGCCTCCCCTGCACCAGCTGTGGTCGGAGAGGACACACGGCCGATCGGTGCTGGGGGGGTCTGTCTGGGAGTCGAGATGTCAGGCGGAACGCTTCTCGATCACCCCAGGTGAGTCAGCACCAAACTCACTCAGAACCCCCTGTTGGTCACATGTTTGTCTCAATTTTTTTCCTTTATTTTTTCCCCTCTTCCCAGCATAGGGCACTAGTCGATTCAGGTGCAGCTGGGAACTTTATGGATCGCGGACTCGCCCGAGAGTTGGGCGTTCCGCTTGTGCCGATAGATTCTCCCTTTCCCGTGCACTCCCTAGATAGCCGGCCATTAGGGTCAGGGGTGGTCAGGGAGGCCACAGTTCCCCTGGACATGGTGACGCAGGGGAATCATAGGGAACGTATCAGTCTCTTTATTATTGATTCGCCTGCGTTTCCAGTGGTGCTGGGTATTCCCTGGTTGGCCCGGCACAATCCCAATATTTCGTGGAGACAGGGGGTTCTCCAGGGGTGGTCAGAGGAGTGTTCTGGAAGGTGTCTGGGAGTTTCCATTGGTGCCACGTCGGTGGAGAGTCCAGACCAGGGTTCCACGGTGCGCATTCCCCCCGAGTATGCCGATTTGGCAATCGCTTTCTGTAAAAAGAAAGCGACGAAATTACCACCACATCGACCGGGTAGGGATTGTGCGATAGATCTCCAGGTTAACGCTGCGCTTCCCAAGAGTCACGTGTACCCTTTGTCCCAAGAGGAGACGTTGGCTATGGAGACATATGTCGCGGAGTCTCTGGGACAGGGGTACATTCGGCCCTCCATCTCACCCGTCTCCTCGAGTTTCTTTTTTGTGAAGAAGAAGGAGGGAGGTTTGCGTCCGTGTATTGATTATAGAGGTCTAAATGCCATCACAGTGGGGTTTAGTTACCCACTACCTCTCATCGCTTCGGTGGTGGAATCATTTCACGGAGCGCAGTTCTTTACAAAACTGGACCTCAGGAGCGCGTACAGTCTGGTGCGTATTCGGAAAGGAGACGAGTGGAAAACCGCATTTAGTACCACATCGGGCCACTATGAGTACTGCGTCATGCCGTATGGGTTAAAGAATGCTCCAGCTGTTTTCCAATCCTTTGTAGACGACATTCTCAGGGACCTGCACGTGCAGGGGGTAGTTGTGTATATCGATGACATTCTGATCTACTCAACTACTCAAGCCGCGCATGTATCTCTGGTGCGCAAAGTGCTTGGCAGACTGCTGGAGCATGACCTATACGTCAAGGCTGAGAAGTGTGTGTTCTCCAAACAAGCCGTCTCCTTCCTGGGTTATCGCATTTCCACCTCGGGGGTGGTGGTGGAGAGTGACCGCATAAAGGCCGTGTGTAATTGGCCGACTCCAACCACGGTGAAAGAGGTGCAGCGGTTTTTGGGTTTTGCCAACTACTACCGGAGATTTATCCGGGGTTTTGGTCAGGTAGCGGCTCCCATTACCTCACTGCTAAAGGGGGGCCCGGTGCGGTTGCGGTGGTCAGCGGCGGCGGACGGAGCTTTCAACAGGTTGAAGGCTCTGTTCACGGATGCTCCCGTGTTGGCGCATCCGGATCCCTCTTTAGCATTCATAGTGGAGGTGGACGCGTCCGAGGCTGGGGTGGGTGCCGTGCTATCACAGCGCTCGGGTACGCCACCAAAACTCCGCCCCTGCGCTTTCTTCTCTAGTAAGCTCAGTGCAGCGGAGCGTAACTATGATGTGGGGGATCGGGAGTTGTTAGCGGTGGTTAGGGCTCTGAAGGTGTGGAGACACTGGCTTGAGGGGGCTAGGCACCCCTTTCTCATCTGGACCGACCACCAGAATCTGGAGTATATTCGGGCAGCTCGGAGACTGAACCCGCGTCAGGCAAGGTGGGCCATGTTTTTCACCCGGTTTAGGTTCACGTTGTCCTACAGACCCGGCTCCCAAAACGTAAAGGCTGACGCACTGTCTCGCCTTTACGACACGGAGGATAGGACCACCGAGCCCACTCCCATCATCCCCGCCTCGAGGCTGATAGCGCCAGTGGTATGGGAGGTGGACTCGGACATCGAGCGGGCGTTACGGGCGGAACCCGCGCCTCCTCAGTGCCCGGCGGGCCGTAAGTACGTACCGCTTGGTGTTCGGGACCGACTGATTCGGTGGGCTCATGTCCTACCCTCCTCGGGTCACCCTGGGGTGACGAGGACAGTGGGGAGCCTTCGGGGAAGGTATTGGTGGCCTACCTTAGCTCGGGACGTTAGGGTTTATGTCTCCTCCTGTTCGGTATGCGCTCAGAGTAAGGCTCCTAGGCACCTTCCTAGAGGGAAGTTGCAACCCCTCCCCGTTCCACAACGGCCATGGTCTCATCTGTCCGTGGACTTCCTGACCGATCTCCCCCCTTCTCAGGGAAACACTACGGTTCTGGTAATTGTGGATCGGTTTTCTAAGCCCTGCCGTCTCCTCCCGTTGCCCGGTATCCCTACTGCCCTACAGACTGCGGAGGCCTTATTCACTCACGTCTTCCGGCACTACGGGGTGCCGGAGGACATCGTTTCTGATCGGGGCCCCCAGTTCACGTCCCGAGTATGGAGGGCGTTCATGGAGCGTCTGGGGGTCACGGTCAGCTTGACTTCCGGTTTTCACCCCGAGAGTAATGGGCAGGTGGAGAGAGTGAACCAGGAGGTGGGTAGGTTTCTGCGGTCCTATTGCCAGGACCGGCCAGGGGAGTGGGCGAGATACATTCCCTGGGCCGAGATGGCCCAGAACTCACTACGCCACTCCTCTACTAATGTGTCCCCCTTTCAGTGTGTGTTGGGGTACCAGCCGGTCCTGGCACCATGGCATCCGAGCCAGACCGAGGCTCCTGCGGTGGAGGAGTGGGTACAGCGCTCCAAAGAGACCTGGAGGGCCGTCCAGGAGTCCCTTCAACAAGCTACTAGGAGGCAGAAGAGGAGCGCTGACCGCCACCGCAGTGAGGCTCCCGTGTTTGTACCGGGGGAAAGGGTCTGGCTCTCGACCCGAAACCTACCCCTCCGCTTGCCCTGCCGGAAGCTGAGGCCGCAGTGTGTAGGGCCCTTCAAAGTCCTGAGGAGAATAAACAAGGTGTGTTATCGATTAAAACTCCCTTCCTATTATCGTATTAACCCCTCGTTTCATGTGTCTCTCCTCAGGCCGGTGGTAGCTGGTCCCCTGCAGGACGGTGAGGTGCCGGAGGTCCCTCCCCCCCCTCTGGACATCGAGGGGTCCCCGGCGTACACGATACGGGCCATTCTGGACTCGAGACGCCGGGTGAGGGGCCTGCAGTGGGGGGGGGGTACAGGGGTACGGTCCGGAGGAGAGGTGCTGGGTACCGGTGGAGGACATTTTGGATCCATCTATGTTAAGGGATTTCCATCGCCTCCATCCGGATCGCCCCGCGCCTCGTCCTCCGGGTCGACCTCGAGGCCGGTGTCGGCGCGCTGCGGGAGCCGCGCGTCAGAGGGGGGGTACTGTCACGACTTCAACCGAGGCAGGCTCTCCTTCCCGTTCGGGTGGCGCTCGGCGGTCGTCGTCACCGGCCTACTAGCTGCCACTGACTCTTTTTCCTCCCCCTCCTTACGTGTTTATTTGTATCACCTGTGTTCAGTTAGTTGTTAATTAGTGTGGCTTTATTAGTCAGCCAGCCCGTACGCTTCTTTGTGCGGGATTGTTACATTGTAGCTTTTGGATTTCGGGAGTGGATATCCTTATTGTGGACTGGGTTTGTTTCTCGTGTCGTTGGACCGTTGTGTATGACACCCAGTACGTCCGTGTTGGACATTTTGTTTGCCAGTTGGGTATTAAAGACTCAACATATTGAAGCTCTGCTGTTCCTGCGTCTGACTTCGCACCCCCCGACACCCAGGTCGTTACAAGTATAGTTAAACACGTCCCCCCACACACACACACACACACACACACACACACACACACACACACACACACACACACACACACACACACACACACACACACACACACACACACACACACACACACACACACACATCTGAACCATTGCAAGTCCGGTACATAGCCTTCGCTCCACATATTTAAACGGACACAAGGGATAGAGAGATGAGAAGACTATGCCGCAAAGGCTAAACACAATGCAGCTGCAACATAATGGCCTTACATTCATTCCATTGCATTATTAAAGAGAGAGAGAAAGAACGCCTCAGGCGATGGCTGAGGGGAGAGGCAACAATAAACAAGAGAAAATGCACACATTTGAAAACAGACACTTAGAACATTTACCAATGTAGCAGGTGAATATTCAGCCTGCAGTAGGTAGTGGGTATGATAACACACTAGACATATAGGCCTAGATGATATTACCCCACAGATACCAGTGCAAAAGCCTCATGGCAACAAAACACTGGGTACTGCAATATCCTGCATAGCAACATCAACACACTCTGCACTGCACTCTATTTGTGCATCCCAAATGGCACCCTGGTCCCTATATACAGTGCATTCAGAAAGTATTCAGACCAGTTCATTTTTTCCAGATTTTGTTACGTTACAGCCTTATTCTAAAATGGATTCAATTGTTTGTTTCCCTCATCGAACACAATTTCCCTCATCTACACACAATATCCTATAATGACAAATCAATAACAGGGTTCTATAACTGAAATTTCACATGTACAGAAGTATTCAGACCCTTTACTCATTACTTTGTTGAAGATACTTTGGCAGCGATTACAGCCTTGAGTCTTCTTGGGTATGACTCTACAAGCTTGGCACACCTGTATTTGGGGAGTTTCTCCCATTCTTCTCTGCAGATCCTCTCAAGCTCTGTCAGGTTGGATGGGGAGCGTCGCTGCACAGCTATTCGATTGGGTAAAAGTCAGGGCTCTGGCTTGACCACTCAAGGACATTCAGAGACTTGTCCCAAAGCCATTCCTGCGTAGTCTTGGCTGTGTGCTTAGGGTCATTGTCCTGTGCTCCGTTCTTCTTTCCCTCGATCCTGACTAGTCTCCCAGTCCCTGCTGCAGAAAAACATCCCCACAGCATGATGCTTCACCGTAGGGATGGTGTTGGCCAGGTGAGGAGCAGTGCCTGGTTTCCTCCAGACGTGACGTTTGGCATTCAGGCCAAAGAGGATTTCAATCTTGGTTTCATCAGACCAGAGAATATTGTTTCCCATGGTCTGAGAGCCCTTTAGGTGTCTTTTGGCAAACTCCAAGCGGGCTGTCATGTGCCTTTTACAGAGGAGTGGCTTCCGTCTGGCCACTCTACCATAAAGGCCTGATTGGTGGAGCGCTGCAGAGATGGTTGTCCTTCTGGAAGGTTCTCCTATCTCCACAGAGGAACTCTGGAGCTCTGTCAGAGTGACCATCAGGTTCTTGGTCACCTCCCTGACCAAGGCCCTTCTCCTTGATTCCTCAGTTTGGCCGGGCAGCCAGCTCTAGGAAGAGTCTTGGTGGTTCCAAACTTCTTCCATTTAAGAATGATGGCGGCCACTGTATTCTTGGGGACCTTCAATGCAGCAGAAATATTTTGGTACCCTTCCCCAGATCTGTGCCTCGACACAATCCTGTCTCGGAGCTCGACGGACAATTCCTTCAACCTCATGGTTTGGTTTTTGATCTGACATGCGCTGTCAACTGTGGGACCTTATATAGACAGGTATGTGCCTTTCAAAATCATGTCCAATCAATGGAATTTACCACAGGTGGACTCCAACCAAATCCATTTCAAGGATGATCAATGGGAACTGGATGCACCTGAGCTCAATTTCCGAGTCTCATAGCAAAGGGTCTGAATACTTATGTAAATAAGGTATTTATGTTTTTTATGTTTCATACATTTGTAAACATTTTTCATTTAATCACATTCATTTAATCAATTTTAGAGTAAGGCTGTAACATAACAAAATGTGGAAAAAGGGAAGGGGTCTGAATACTTTCCGAACACACTGTATTGCATTACTTTGACCAGGACCAAAAGTAGTGCACTTTGTAGGGAATATGGTGCCATTTGGGCTGCATCTCCCTCTGACCTTTGACCTGTAGAAGGAGAGCTCGATTAAGTCATGGCACATCTGGTGCCATAGAACGACATTAGACCTCAGCACACAGTTTACATTTACATTACATTTAAGTCATTTAGCAGACGCTCTTATCCAGAGCGACTTACAAATTGGAAAGTTCATACATATTCATCCTGGTCCCCCCGTGGGGAATGAACCCACAACCCTGGCGTTGCAAGCGCCATGCTCTACCAACTGAGCCACACGGGACAGTTGTAGCAGGAAGCCAGCAATACATAGAAGAGGGTGTACTCACCTCGAGTAGTAGTTGGAGAGAGGAGAGAGACAGTCCTTTGTTTCTTATACCACTATTAAGTAGAACCAGGAGAAAATGTTTTTTCACACACAAACACACACACACACAAATTAGGAATGTAAATTGGTGGCTCTCTCATGCAAATGATTTGCGAGTTATGAAAAGAGACTGGGAGACACTCCTCCCTCTTGATTAGATTACAGAGAATATGAAGGCTTTTAATAGGGAAGACGGAGGAAAACCTCACAACCAAATACAGACAAATATTGCTTTTATTTGACTCAGTTTAGAATTCCCATGGTGAATCTGTGCCAAAGAATCCATTCTATTTTCAATTTTTTACCTCTCAGGTCCGTCAAATAAAACCTCAAGAATCGAGTAGAATCTTTCCTTCAAAATGTCTCTGTCTGGCGTTGTAACCTATCAGTCGTGTTGTCTGATAGCGCCCAGTGACGGTCGTCAGGGCGAGCCAACCAATCTCATCCCCCGGTTCCGTCTGTCAATACTGACAAAGAAGAATTATGACGTGTCATCAGATATTTATGTCCAGAGAGCTTTAAGCATACAGGATTGTTCCATATTATTTGCGTCTACTGTCCATCAATTGACCCGTGGATTGACCCCTGCCAGCTGCCATAAGTCCTGCTGCCTCAGACATGTCGTAACTCTGGTGTCGCTGGGGCGATAATAGTCATAAATCATCAGCCATATAAAAGGCTCCAACCTGACGCCATACTTAGAGAGCCAGCCGCCACAGCAGAAGAAGTATTGTGTGTGTTTGCGTGCGTGTGTGTACTGTGTTCCAGCCAAGTGCTCGGACCCAGCATAGAGAATATAGTATCATTGTAAAATGAGGCACACCACTGAGGAAACGTATGCATGCATTTCCTAATCATTCTGCCATTTTTACAGTCTCAGCTTGGCCTGTAGAAGGCCCTTCTCTGATTGATGCTATATTTTCTCTCTGTCTGGATGAGATGTTGTCTGAGTGAATGTGCTAATCAAGATTTGTGTCAGGGTGAGGTCAACCACAATGGCATGCTGTGTGTGTATGCGTGTGTGTGTGGTGTGTTCATGTTTGAGCATCCATGCAAAGATGTGTGTATTGGTTCTGTAGATACATGTGCATGAGTGTGTGAGTACGGTTTTCATACATGCATAGGCACATATGTGGGATGTAAATATCTTCTTATGCATGGCTTAGCCGGGGAGAGAATATATTGCCTTGATTGGCTGGCATTACTATTGTATGGTTGTCATTGAATATTATTGCTAGAATTCTGCTTACAAAGAAGTTGTTTAGGCATTTTGAAAAGGTAAACCAAGGTTAACCATCAAATTGAGCTAACTAACCATAGCAAAGAGCTGCATCACCCAGTCAGTGTCTGCAATCTGCATTGTGTCGTCACTCTCTCGCTCATTACTGCAGTACTGGAGCCAGACTTGTCAGCTATCATACTGTGTGAAACCCAGAAACCAGGGTGACATTTTCTTAAGACGGACAAGCAAGAAATGAGCTCTGCCAACTCCATGTTGTAGATAGAGAGGTGTGCGTCCCAAATGGCACCACAACCTTATTTAGTGGACTACTTTTGACCAGAGTCCATAAAAAGTAGTGCACTATATAGAGAATAGCGTGCCATTTGGGATGCGCTCAGGGTGTAACTCTAACTCTGGCTAGAACTTGTGAAGCTTCTTTGTATGGTTGTACTTCGTGACTCAGTTGTCAACTGGATTCAGGAGTCTGTCCCTGAAGATGAAATAACAGAAAACTCAACCTCACTCATTGGCTCTGATTGCTTAACACTAGAGTTAATTAACTGTCACAGACCCTGTCATTCTTTCATTTCTTTATTTTTTGCTTCTTTTTTTTTGCCTTGACTGCATGATTTCTGTCTTGTTATTTGTTGGCACATTTACTTGTCATGTTCATACCCATGAACGTTCACTTATCAATCGTGCAGGAAGAGGAAGGAAATGGAGTTGCAACCAATTTCTTGACACGTCTTTGATATGTGCTGGCGGTTGGGGTGACATGATACGATGTCACCAAGCAAAGCGTGATCAGAGGCTTTCTGGAAGGAAATCTACATCGAAAATATGTCTTAAACATTTCCAAAATATGTCTAAAACATGAAACTATCCCCTAGTATTAAGATTGAAATAAGTGAAATGGCAGCTGAGCACAAACTGAATGGCAGTCTTGAAATGCTTATATACTTTTATGAAATGTACATACAGTCGTGGCCAAAAGTTTTGAGAATGTCACAAATATTAATTTCCACAAAGTTTGCTGCTTCAGTGTCTTTAGATATTTTTGTCTGATTTTACTGTGGAATACTGAAGTATAATTACAAGCATTTCATAAGTGTCAAAGGCTTTTATTGACAATTACCTGAAGTTGATGCAAAGAGTCAATATTTGCAGTGTTGACCCTTCTTTTTTAAGACCTCTGCAATCCGCCCTGGCATGCTGTCAATTAACTTCTGGGCCACATCCTGACTGATGGCAGCCCATTCTTGTATAATCAATGCTTGGAGTTTGTCAGAATTTGTAGGGTTTTGTTTTTCCACCTGCCTCTGAGAATTGACCACACGTTCTCAATGGGATTAAGGTCTGGGGAGTTTCTTGGCCATGGACCCAAAATATCAATGTTTTGTTCCCCGAGCCACTTAGTTATCACTTTTGCCTTATGGCATGGTGCTCCATCATGCTGGAAAAGGCATTGTTCGTCACCAAACTGTTCCTGGATGGTTGGGAGAAGTTGCTCTCGGAGGATGTGTTGGTACCATTCTTTATTCATGGCTGTGTTCTTATGCAAAATTGTGAGTGAGCCCACTCCCTTGGCTGAGAAGCATCCCCACACATGAATGGTCTCAAGATGCTTTACTGTTGGCATGACACAGGACTGATGGTAGCGCTCACCTTGTCTTCTCCAGACAAGCTTTTTTCCGGATGCCCCAAACAATTGGAAAGGGGATTCATCAGAGAAAATGACTTTACCCCAGTCCTCAGAAGTCCAATCCCCGTACCTTTTGCAGAATATCAGTCTGTCCCTGATGTTTTTCCTGGAGAGAAGTGGCTTCTTTGCTGCCCTTCTTGACACCAGGCCATCCTACAAAAGTCTTCGCCTCACTGTGCGTGCAGATGCACTCACACCTGACTGCTGCCATTCCTGAGCAAGCTCTGTACTGGTGGTGCCCCGATCCCGCAGCTGAATCAACTTTAGGATACGGTCCTGGCGCTTGCTGGACTTTCTTGGGCGCCCTGAAGCCTTCTTCACAACAATTGAACCGCTCTCCTTGAAGTTCTTGATGATCCGATAAATGGTTGATTTAGGTGCAATCTTACTGGCAGCAATATCCTTGCCTGTGAAGCCCTTTTTGCGCAAAGCAATGATGACGGCACGTGTTTCCTTGCAGGTAACCATGGTTGAAGCTTCCAGTCTGATATTCGAACTCAATCAGCATGACAGAGTGATCTCCAGCCTTTTCCTCATCAACACTCACACCTGTGTTAACGAGAGAATCACTGACATGATGTCAGCTGGTCCTTTTGTGGCAGGGCTGAAATGCAGTGGAAATGTTTTTGGGGGATTCAGCTCATTTGCATGGCAAATAGGGACTTAATTGCAAATTAATTGCAATTCATCTGATCACTCTTCATAACATTCTGGAGTATATGCAAATTGCCATCATACAAACTGAGGCAGCAGACTTTGTGAAAATTAATATTTGTGTCATTCTCAAAACTTTTTGCCACGACTGTACACATGGCATTTCACATGTCACCCCATATCACCCAACCATATTTTGGCCTACTGTTGGGTTTGGCTGTGCAGTCAATTCCCTGGAGGTAGCCTACCTAAGCATGCCAAAGAAATGCCAATAGCTGCTCTATCCACTTGAAATGAGACACTGAACAGTGCGGCAGCTTCTGCATTTGGACTGATGAGTTCACATCTCCCTTTCTGTGTCCCAAATGGCACCCTATTCCCTATATAGTGCACTACTTTTGAACAGGGCGCATAAGTAGTGCACTATGTAGGGAATAGGGTGCCATTTGGGATGCAAACCTATCTAACTTGTCCTATCTCTCCACTCTGCCGGAAAGATTGTGCAGACACAACATTCAAATCACAATGACCTAATTTGACATCATTATGTCATCCACTGTACTTGATTTGATCATTTGATCAGTATTAACTGTCTGTGGACTAATTAATACCTGCTCAGAGTACAGCCATGTGTAATCCAGCTATACAGTTTATCTTACCTGCACATATTGTCCCTCCCTGCTTGTATTTTGCGATACTCTTCACATCAGTGTCCGTTTGAGTCTAATACCATTTTCACACTACTGAGTCGACTGAGGAGAAGGCATTTGAGCCAATACAGTATTGTATGGTTAGGTTTGGCAGGATAGTGTGAACGTGATTTTGTGGGCCATGGTATAACCTCTCTCCTAATTGATGCTGCGACTGTGAGGCACGGTGAATCACGGTGATGTCGGTGAGAGAGAGTGCATGTGACGGCATCTTACCGGAACACAGCTGTGACTCACCCAGATGATGGCTGACAGAAACATGGCACCCTGGAGGATTACACAGCCAGCCATCTCCACAACTCCTTGCCTGTCTGCCTGGTCTGCCTGTCTGCCTGGTCTGTCTGTCTGTCTGTCTGTCTGTCTGTCTGTCTGTCTGTCTGTCTGTCTGTCTGTCTGTCTGTCTGTCTGTCTGTCTGTCTGTCTGTCTGTCTGTCTGTCTGTCTGTCTGTCTGTCTGTCTGTCTGTCTGTCTGTCTGTCTGTCTGTCTGTCTGTCTGTCTGTCTGTCTGTCTGTCTGTTTGTGTGCCATCCGCCCTGCAATATACTACAGCAGCCCGCCTGTCTGCCTTTCTGTCTACCGGCTGTAACAAGTATTTCCATCCTAGACCTGCTCTGCGCCTTCCAACTTTCTTAGGTACATTCTCACCTTCCTTTCTCTCTCAGTATTTCTGCCATATGAATATGTTGGATGTTGTAGATGTACTGTAAGTGTTTCAAGCCAATACAGGTACAAGTATCTTTAAAATGCAAATACCTTCTTCCTCTCTGTTACTTTCTGTCCAACACTCTTTATCTAGTTCCTCAACTGACTTCCCTGCATGCAGTTTTATCATTTGCTGCAGATTGCGTTCCATCTGGCCTTGTATCCCGTTATCCTTTCCTTTCCAACATCTCTTTACACTCTTTATTATAAGAGTCTGAGTCTATAAGGCAGCTGCATTTTAATGTCCATAGTGGATGGCAGAAGTATTTCAACGTCACTACAGCTGTATGCTACTGGTGAAAGGGAGAAAGAACACTGCAACTATATACAGTACCTTCTCTCTCTCTCTCTCTCGCTCTCTCCTCCCACTCTCGTTCTCTCATTTCTCTCTTTTTATCTCACAGCCTCTCTCTCCCAGCCCCTTTTCGCTAGTCGTGATTGATCCCCTTGTGTTTATCAACTCTAATTAAACATTTAGAGCCATGGGCTCCCTGTTGTTCAATGTAATTTCCTCTAAATTCAAAAGTGGAGCAGCCCGAGAAATCTTTATTATTGGCAATGAAGGCTTAGCGATAATGAGCGAATGGGATGAAACGCCCAGTTTACCGAGACTCCAGCCGGCACTGTCTGAGAGAGCACTGATGAGAGAGGGAGGAGAAGGAGGAGGGAGGTGGGGAAGGGAGGAGATGGGATGGGGAGGTGTGGAGGTGTAGTGAAGGAAGACGAAAAGACGAGACACAGATATGACTCCCTTATCACTCAGAGAGAAGATCAGAGAGAGGTAGAGGCCAGGCAATGACACCCTAAAGACCAGGGAACATTTACATTCATGCAAATATCACTACTCCATATGCCTCATATCAAGTCATTCACATATAGAATAACATTGCTTGTTTCAGGCTAACAGTGTTACCCTGGTATGATGTGGCTATCAAGCAAACAACGAAAAACCTATGTCCAGATTAATGTAATCTGATTAAGGGGAGATGTTGTATGTAATATAAAACCTCAGAGTATCGCTCAGCTTTTGGGACCTTGTTGCAATCTCCTCCTGGGCCAGACAACACAGAACTATAAACCACTAAAAGTTTGGAAATTTGGAAATGTGATAAATAACAATCAAAGTGTTATTTAATTTGTTGTAGATAATCTAGACAGCCATTTTCAACGTCTGGTGGGTCTCCCCAGTCTCCAGACATAGCCGGCTGCAACTAACCTTACAAACAAGAGTAACAGAATACATTTTAAAGAGATATCCAATTTGTTAAGCAAACTTTAACAAACAATGTTATGGCCATTTTACTGGAACAGATCTGATTAATCATTCTAGGAAAAGACAGACTGTGACCCATCTCTTTGCATGTTGGTCTGAGCTATTAACCGGTATTAGACTGAAAACAATGGACACAATAATGAATAGAACATGTATCACAATAATACACACCCACACACACAAATATATACGCTATATATACACAAAAGTATGTTGATACACAAATCAAATGAATGGATTCGGCTATTTCAGTAAGTGCTGTTAATGTGAATTGGAAACGTCTAGGGGCAACAACGGCTCAGACTGCGACGTGGTAGGCCACACAAGCTCACAGAACTGGATCACGGAGTGCTGAAGTGGGTAGTGTGTAAAAAATCATCTCTCCTTGGTCGCAACACTCACTACGGAGTTCCAACCTGGCTCTGGAAGCAAAGTCAGCGCAATAATTGTTCGTCGGGAGCTTCATGAAATGGGTTGCCATGGCCGAGCAGCCGCACACAAGGCTAAAATCAGCATGCACAATGCCAAGCGTCGGCTGGAGTGGTGTAAAGCTTGCCGCCATAGGACTCTGGAGCAGAGGAAACACGTTCTCTGGAGTGATGAATCATGCTTTACCATCTGGCAGTACGAAGGATGAATCTGGGTTTAGCGGATGCCAGGAGGACTCTACCTGCCCGAATGCATAGTGCCAACTGTAAAGTGGTGGAGGAAAATATGGTCTGAGGCTGTTTTTCATGGCTTTCATTAGTTCCAGTGAAAGGAAGTCTTAACGCTACAGCATACAATTACATTTCAGACCATTCTGTACTTCAACTTTGTGGCAACAGTTTGGGGAAGGCCCTTTCCTGTTTCAGCATGACATTCCCCCCGTACACAAAGTGAGGTCCACACAGAAATGGTTTGTCGAGATGGGTGTGGAAGAACTTGACTGGCCTGCACAGAGCCCTGACCTCAACCCCATCGAACACCTTTAGGATCAATTGGAACGCCGACTGCGAGCCAGGCCTAATCGCCCAACATCAGTGCACAACCTCACTAATGCTCATCGCTGAATAGAAGTCCCTGCAGCAATATTCCAACATCTAGTGGAAAGCCTTCCCAGAAGAGTAGAGGCTGTTATAGCAGCAAAGGGGGAACCAACCTCATATTAATATACATGACTTTGGAATGAGATGTACGGCGAGCAGGTGTCCACATACTTTTGGTCATGTAGTGTATATACAATATATACTGTACCAGTCAAAAGTTTGGACACACCTACTCATTCAAGGGTTTTTCTTAATTTTACTATTTTCTACATTGTAGAATAATAGTAAAGACATCAAAACTATTAAATAACACATATGGAATCAGTAGTAACCAAAAAAGTGTTAAACAAATCAAAATATATTTTATATTTCAGATTCTTCAAAAGTAGCCACCCTTTGCCTTGATGACAGCTTTGCAAACTCTTGGCATTCTCTCAACCAGCTTCATGACGTAGTCACCTGGAATGCATTTAAATGAACAGATGTTCGTTAGCTAACGTTACGTGACGTGTGTACAACACTCGTTGAATATGGCCGGTGTCAGTAAACGTCTGCAAAAAAGCAATGAAATTGTTGCCAGCAGAGCTGGTTAGGCTGTTTTCATGTTATCCAGAGGTAAACAAATCATCGGCCAGAGCGTCAAGTGTACACTCCGAGAGCGAAACGAGATGGGTGCGGCTAAAGCTTAAGAGGGTGTGAATGATGTTGAATCTGTGTAGACAAAGAAGAGCTCGTCACTAGATACCAAAACATTCAAAGGCCATTTTCTCAAAAGTGAGTTTTCAACTTTCAAAGCAGAATTACTTATCCATTGTTCCTCAAATGCAGTGTATGATATACCATTTTGTAGCTCTGAGTATCTACTTTTATCCAATGTAAAAAAACACCTTTTCACATTTTGCTACATAAGACCGAATCCAGGTGGTGAGTCACATTTGTTTTTCAACAAGACAATGACCCAAAACACACCTCCAGGCTGTGTAAGGGCTATTTGACCAAGAAGGAGAGTGCTGCATCAGATGACCTGGCCTCCACAATCACCGACCTCAACCCAATTGAGATTGTTTGGGATGAGTTGGACCCAAAGGAAAAGCTGCCAACAAGTGCTCAGCATATGTGGAAACTCCTTCAAGACTGTTGGAAAAACATTCCAGGTGACTACCTCATGAAGCTGGTTGAGACAATGCCAAGAGTTTACAAAGCTGTCGTCAAGGCAAAGGGTGGCTACTTTGAAGAATCTGAAATATAAAATATATTTGGATTTGTTTGACACTTTTTTGGTTATTACATGAATCCGTTTGATTTATTTCATAGTTTTGATGTCTTCACTATTATTATAGACAGTAGTAAAAATAAAGAAAAACCCTTGAATGAGTAGGTGTGTCCAAACTTTTGACTGGTACTGTATATATTGTCAAACAATTTGCAAAACACTATAAGACTTCCCACTTGTATTCCTTCTGAGTAACGCTGAGATAGAAACACCATCACCCCTACTGTATTCTGCTGTTATTACCATGGGGGCATTTTATCAAATGTATATGTGTGTCTGCAGCCAATTTAACAAATCCAAAACCCGAGTAGCCTCCTCCAGCCGTCTTCCCCTAGTATTCCCATTAATATTATTAAAGTCAATCTGTTGGTTGGAGGGGTTAGCAGAAGGATGAGCATCGGACTATCTGTCTGTATCTCTCCCAGTGTGGGGCCTAATGGCTCTGATTGGCCTCCAAATTAAATTTAGACAGGATATTACTGTTACATGAGCTCTTTTCAACAATGCCATTTCCTTTTGCTTACACAGTACATTACCCAGCTTTCTCAACGCTGCTCCCTGCTCTTCGGCGTCCTCTCACTCGCTCTCTCTTTCTCTCTCTCTCTCTCACTCCTTCTCTCTCTGCTAAAACAAAAACAGGTCCAGAGCAATCTTACAGCCTCATGAACAATGGTGCAATGATTGGTGATATGAAACCGTACTTAAGAGCATGTAAAATTTTATTCCTGTCGCAAAGCATGCTGAATTGATTTGAATTTGACGCATTTGCATCGTTCAAACATGAAAATAATTAAATCGTGGTAAGAATGAAAATTCAGGAGGGGTGGAAATATGAGAGGAGAAAGAGGATGTCCTAGAATACACCAAATGTATTAAAATATACACTTGTTAATGAACGAGAGAGAGAACGAGAGAATGACAGTGATGGTGAATGAAACACACTTCATAGTTGCCAGGGTCCATTGTGATTGGTCCTGGTGCTGCACAGACAGAACACAAGTTGCCTAGGCGAACCAGCCCTTCGCCAGGCACCAGGTACTGACTGCATTAACAAATAGCATTCCTATTCAAGTCAACAGAAAGGTTTTCAATGACAGCACGCGGGACAAAAGGTCATGGGAAGGCTTTGCGCCGTTAATTAAGTAAAATTGGTGAATGTCAGATCCACAAAGGTCACCACTAATCTCCTCATATTGTCATTCCTTCCTAGCTCATACAATGTGGGTTGCCAGATAATGTCATTCCTTCCTAGAGCATACCATGTGGGTTGCCAGATATTTCTCAATCCTTACTGCATCATACGATGTAGTTGCCATGCAGGCTGGTCGATATCTACGTCCATGACTATTTAAAGATGAATGAAGCTAGAACAACTAAACCACCTGCAAGGCAAGGAAAGAAAGTCTTCTGCCGAGGCACCATCGTCTGTTAACAGTAATACATTCAGACATCATGGATACAGATAAGCACAGTACATTTGTTAAAGGGTATATCCTTTCTCATTATATAAAACCAACAAATGAAGTTCCTCCGTGAATTATACAGTCGTACGGTATCTATCTTTATCCAGAACTGAAGATAGATCATCTCTATATTATTATTGATAACAAAAATAATACTGTCCAATTTAGGAGTCATATTCGTGAGAGTGAGAGACAGTCCTGGGACTACAGGGATAGGTGGTGATTGGTTAGTGATGGTGATGGTGATGTACGTTGGCATCCTGTTTGATTATTGAGCCCCTCAGGGGACGAGGTGACATCGTGAGCCACATGTAGTTTATAATGAGACACAGAGTAGCTCGCTACTGGGATCTGTTATTGATCATTATCCTTCTGGGCAACACTGGTTGCGTCCCAAATTGCACACTATTCAATAAATAGAGCATTACTTTTGATTACTGTACTACATAGGGATTAAGTTGCCATTTGGGACACAGCCACTGTAATTTCTTATAGGATAAGATTGCTTGCTTTCTCTCTCTTCAGAATGGTAACTATCTCCATGTCGGTCAAGTTAGCAGCAGGATTGGGTACAGTAGGTTACTTTTTAAATGTAATCTGTTACAGTTGATAGTTACCTGTCCAAAATTGTAATCAGTAACGTAACTTTTGGATTACCCAAACTCAGTAACGTAATCTGATTACATTAAATTACTTTTAGAATACTTTCCCCTTAAGAGGCATTAGAAGGCAAAAATGTATGTTACCAACTGACCAACGTCTATTGCAGCATAAATCAATGTTAAAGTTTACATAGCTGGTCATATATGGATGTTCAACTTTACTTCATGGGTTGGTTTATGTAGGCTTCTTCTAACCCATCGCTTTCTACTACTGTCCATATAATAATACGATTAAATGTTATCTTTACATTAAAAGCCAAAGTTGATCAGAATTCCAGTCATTCCAATAAATGATCTTCTTGATCTTCAAGAGTAGGACTTGGAAATATGAAAGTACAGATAAGCCAAATTGTTTTACCTGAGCTTAACACCAAAAATGAAGGACTCATTACTACTCTGTGGTTTATGATTTTTTTGTCATGGAAGACTGATTGGGCTCATTGATTTGAGTTGAAAAATAAATATTGACCTTATGGAATGGCATGCTTTGAGCACTACTGAAAATGTATATTTACATGTGAAAAATGAATGCCATCTGCTGCATTTGCTATAAGCCTATTGTTTACCTTTCTGATGGTAATAGTTTTATATCTTGACAATAGGCATCCCGTCAACTGGACAGTTGTAAATCATGCAGCGCCGTGTGTCACAATCGCAGATTTTAGAGAAACAACAAATATCGGTACATATATGTGTCTCATCGGCTGAAAGATTAAATTCTTGTTAATATAACTGCACTGTCCAATTTGCAGTAGCTATTGCTGCGAAAAAATCCCACGCTATTGTTTGAGGAGAGCTCCTAACAACAAAACACTTTTCACCGCGATAGGTTTGATAAATTCACCTCTTTAGGATGAAATGTGTACTTACATTCTGAAATCTTCCTCTGATTCATCATCCAAAGGGTCCCAGAGAAAACATGAAGTGTTGTTTTGTTAGATAAAATCCTTTTTCATATCCTAAAAAGGTCTATATAGCACGCACGATCGATTTTGTATTTCGAGTCGTTCAATTTGCAAAGAAAGGAATATGTGAAAATCTAACCCTAAACGTTGTTTCAACCAGTCAAATCACGTTCATATTTATTCCTCAGAGATCCTGAATGTAACCAGACTTCACTAAATCATTAGGAGTGTAGTATATCCTATAGGACACCAAATTTGGTCAGAGAGCGACGCCTTCATGGCGTGCCGATGACACGGGCGGTCTTCACTTGATTGACTGTAACTTTGTCAGATAAGCACCAATTGCTGTTAAACAAAGCTAGATAGATAGCCAATGAGCTGGGCTGTACGGGAGTATGAAACCCCGTATCTGTCGCTAACCTTGTGTGACAACAAGCCTTTTCCTTTTGGACAAAAATTACAAGAATATGGAGAGTTATGAAGCTATGAAAACTGGGTGTTTTGCAAATGTTGAACTTACAATATGGCTACTAATACTGGAAAAGCTAAATCAAAGTCCAAGTATACAGATTTGACGATATTCTTGCAGAAAAATGTAATGTAAATGTCTCCTTCACGATTTGCCCAAATGTACCTGGGTGACTTCACACTAAATGTCATGTAGTTTGCTCATACTTCAAGTTATCTGTCTGAAACTTTGCACATACACTGCTGCCATCTTGTGTACACCATCGGAATTACAACCAGAGTGATTTGGTACCTTTCTGTTGCATTTCAAAGATGGTGGTAGAAAAAAAAAATGTTGTTTTTTTCTTTGTATTTTCTTCTACCAGATCTATTGTGTCATATTCTCCTACATTCAATTCATATTTCCACAAACTTCAAAGTGTTTCCTTTCAAATGGTACCAAGAATATGCATATCCTTGCTTCAGGGCCTGAGCTACAGGCAGTTAGATTTGGGTATGTCATTTTAGGTGAAAATTGAAAAGAAGGGGGCTATCCCTAAGAGGTTTTAAAGGGCACATCCACAGATGAAACAATAACAAACCGTTCGCCCCGCCTCTGTTTTGGTAAAAAGCTGAGGGATGGGCCTGGAGAAATGTAACAACTCTCAGATTAATAGAAAGACCTACGGATGCAAGGGCTGACCATCCATGATATCAACATTATGGTTTTAAACATGTTATGAGAATATACAGTGTGTGTTTACATTCACAATGTTTACAAACATTAGAGAAAAACAAGCTTATATTTTGGGTTCTCATGGAGTCTGACAGTTGAAATAAGCTCATGAGGCATTTATAAATTAAATTCATCAAGAATTAGGGAATATACAGTACCAGTCTAAAGTTGGACACACCTACTCATTCAAGGGTTTTTCTTTATTTTTTACTATTTTCTATATTATAGAATAATAGTGAAGACATCAAAACTATGAAATAACACATATGGAATCACGTAGAAACGAAAAAAGTGTTAAACAAATCAAAATATATTTTATATTTTAGAGCCTTCAAAGCAGCAACCCTTTGCCTTGATGACAGCTTTGCAAACTCTTGGCATTCTCTCAAACAGCTTCACCTGGAACACTTTTCCAACAGTCTTGAAGGAGTTCCCACATAAGTTGAGCACTTGTAGGCTGCTTTTCCTTCACTCTGCGGCCCAACTCATCCCAAACAATCTCAATTGGGTTGAGGTCGGGTGATTGTGGAGGCCAGGTCATCTGATGCAGCACTCCATCACTCTCCTTCTTGGTCAAATAGCCCTTACACAACCTGGAGGTGTTTTGGGTCATTGTCCTGTTGAAAATCAAATTATAGTCCCACTAAGCACTAACCAGATGGGATTTTGTATCGTTGCAGAATGCTGTGGCAGCCATGCTGGTTAAGTGTGCCTTGAATTAAAAATAAATCACAGACAGTGTCACCAGCAAAGCGCCCCTCACCATCACACCTCCTCCTCCATGTTTCACGGTGGAAACCACACATGCGGAGATCATCCGTTCACCTACTCTGCTACTCACAAAGACACAGCGGTTGGAACCAAAAATCTCAAATTTGGACTCATCAGACCAAAGGACAGATTTCCACCGGTCTAATGTCCATTGTTCGTGTTTCTTGGTCTAAGCAAGTCTTTTCTTCTTATTGGTATCCTTTAATAGTGGTTTCTTTGCAGCAATTCGACAATGAAGAACTGATTCACGCAGTTCCCTTCTGAATAGTTGATGTTGAGTTGTGTCTGTCAGCATTTATTTGGGCTCCAATTTCTGAGGCTGGTAACTCTAATGAACTTATCCTCTGCAGCAGAGGTAACTCTGGGTCTTCCTTTCCTGTAGCGGTCGTCATGAGAGTAAGTTTCATCGTAGCGCTTGATGGTTTTTGCGACTGCACTTGATGAAACCTTCAAAATTTTCCAGATTGGCTGACCTTCATGTCTTAAAGTAATGATGGACTGTCATTTCCCTTTGCTTATTTGAGCTGTTCTTGCCATAATATGGACTTGGTCTTTTACCAAAATAGGGCTATCTTCTGTATACCACCCCTACCTTCTCACAGCACAACTGATTGGCTGAAACGCATTAAGAAGGAAAGAAATTCCACAAATTAACTTTTAACAAGGCACATCTGTTCATTTAAATGCATTCCAGGTGACTACCTCATGAAGCTGGTTGAGAGAATGCCAAGAGTGTGCAAAGCTGTCATCAAGGCAAAGGGTGGCTGCTTTGAAGAATCTCAAATCTATTTTAGTTTTGATGTCTTCACTATTATTACACAATGTAGAAAATAGTTTTAAAGTTTTTTTTGAATGAGTAGGTGTGTCCACACTTTTGAAAGGTACTGTACATATAAAGAATGTATACAGTGCATTCGGAAAGTATTCAGACCCCTTGACTTTTTCTTCCACATTTTGTTACGTTATAGCCTTATTCTAAAATGGATTAAAAAAATAAAATCTATCTACAAACAATACCCCATAATGTCAAAGTGAAAACAGGTTTGTAGATATGTTTGCACATTTATTAAATAAAAAAACAGAAATAGCTTATTTAAATGCATTTTCAGACCTTTCGCTATGAGACTTGAAATTGAGCTCAGGCGCATCCTGTTTCAATTGATCATCCTTGAGATGTTTCTACAACTTGATTGGAGTCCACCTGTGGTAAATTCAATTGATTGGACATGATTTGGAAAGGCACACACCTGTCTATATAAGGTCTCACAGTTGACAGTGCATGTCAGAGCAAAAACCAAGCCATGAGGTTGAAGGATTTGTTCGTAGAGCTCCGAGACAGGATTGTGTCGAGGCACAGATCTGGGGAAGGGTACCAAAACATTTCTGCGGCATTGAAGGTCCCCAAGAACACTGTGGCCTCCATCATTTTTAAATGGAAGACGTTTGGAACCACCAAGACTCTTCCTAGAGCTGGGTGCCCGGCCACACTGAGCAATCGGGGGAGAAGGGCTTTGGTCAGGGAGGTGACCAAGAACCCAATGGTCACTCTGGCAGAGCTCCAGCGTAACTCTGTGGAGATGGGAGACCCTTCCACCAATCAGACCTTTATGGTAGAGTGGCCAGACGGAAGCCACTTCTCAGTAAAAGGCACATGACAGCCCGTTTGAAGTTTGCCAAAAGGCACCTAAAGGACTCAGACCATGAGAAACAAGATTCTCTGGTCTGATGAAACCAAGATTGAAATCCTCTTTTGTAGCCTACAAAAGCCTATTCCTGCTCTATTCCTGTGATCCTGTCACGCCCTGACCTTAGAGATCCTTTTTATGTCTCTATTTGGTTTGGTCAGGGTGTGATTTGGGGTGGGTATTCTATGTTCTTTACTTCTATTATTTGTATTTCTATGTTTTGGCAGGGTAGGGTTGTCAATCAGGGACAGCTGTCTATCGTTGGCTCTGATTGAGAACCATACTTAGGTAGCCCTTTTTCCCACCTGTCTTTGTGGGAGGTTGACTTTGTTTGTGGCACATAGCCCTTTAGCTTCACGGTTGTTTTGGATTGTTTATTGTTTTTGTCGGCGTCATATAAATAAAGGAATATGTACGCTGACCACGCTGCGCTTTGGTCTACTTCTGTTGACGGCCGTGACAGATCCATCAAACACATAGTGGTCTCTGACTTGTGGTCAGACTCGCTCAAGTGGAACAAACTTAAACTTGCGCCGTTTTTCAATGCTGATTTCAATGTAATTGAGAAAAGAGAGAAGTGTCAAATATATTTTTTCACAAACATCCTTTCTGAATTTAAAAGTAATCCTCAAAGTAATCATCTACTTTTTCAAAAGTATCTGTAATATGATTACAATATTTTTGCTGGTAACGTAACGGATTACAGTTTCCGTTTTTTGGGTAATCCCTTACATGTAACGGATTGCATGTAATCTGTTACTCCCCAACCCTGGTTAGCAGATACCAGTGTTTGAGCAATTAATCTAGGTGTAAATTCACGAGTAACAGGAAGGAGCAGGTGACCTTTCAACTTCTCATTTGTTGTCTGGTGGCGGTATTATGATTCAAAAGTTCAAATCCAAATCGAGGAATTGCTGTTTGTTTGTAGGTGTTATAATTTGAGGATTCATACTGCCTTTGTCTTCTTCCTTCTTCCATTAAGTTTTAATGAGGGTCAGACGGACAGACAGACAAACAGACAGATATAGAGAGAATGTGTCCATGCTATAGTATTTTGTCAAAGGCTTTCAATGTGTTCTCAGTCATATATTACCCCTGTATTAGTTGTGAGTGGAGTTGCATTGTATTGGTGGTGAGTGGGCTTGTATCGTCTTGGTGGTGAGTGGGGCTGTATTGGGTCTGAGAAGGTATTGTTGTGCTCGACAGCTGGGGGCCTGTGTAGCACTGTGCTGCCTCGGTTTCCTCTGTGCAGAGCGGAGTGTGCATTAACTCATCAGGAGATCTGACAATCACACAATGGCTGACTACCAGCTGCTGGCCACAACCTAACTGCTAGCTCCACACTTGTACAAACATACTTTACATTACAATCAAAACAAATGGATTCAGGAGTGTGTTTGCACTGCAGGGGTTTAATGTTGCATCCCTCCTGGTCTCATATTGTGGTTATTTATGTGGCCATGTCCTTGTCCACCACCCACACGTCCTCCTTCACATGTGTGTGTCGTCCCTGAGATTGTAGGTTTTCAGCATTGTCTGAATTCATTGAAATGCTCTTGCAGCATTGGAGCGCGACGCTACGTTACACATTCATATAGATGGACATGTTACTAGGTGTGGGCTCTCGTTAACAGTGCTTTGTGGTCGCCGACCAGCAAGGACAACGTCAGCTTACAAGACTTCGATTTCTCTTAAAGCCACACTACCAATGTCCTCTGATCAGTCAAACACAGCTGGAGAACACCAGCCAGCCTCCAACCAGTCTGTTCTCAACCCAAACCATTCTGGCGCAGAATAGCAACACACAGAGCAGACCTCGTATAGTTGGATGGGCTGACGCTCAACAACAGCTTGGCCCTTCACTGCCTGTGGACGCCATCCCAGATCTGTATTCTCTTAAGCTACAATACAGTGAGAGAGAGAGAGGTTATTTACAATTATGCCAGTCTACAACCCCGGGGACAAGGCAAGTCAATGTGAACGAACTAACATCCTTTATGATCCTGGCCCACGTGTGTTGGTTGCAGTAATTTCAAAAAACGTGTTTTTCTCTCACTCAGCATTTAAGCATGCATTATTTAAGCAGGTGCCCCAATGTATTTTTAATCATTAGACACATTTAACATTGAACAGGGCTCATTTCATTAATAACTGTCAGCAGGGAGAATATTTCCTTTACTCCTGTGTACATTTGAGTCCAAGCTGTAATTGCTCATTATTGCAGCCAATGATTAGAGGCCCTTGCTCCCAGTACACTACAGGAACAGGAGGAATGTGGAGAAAATAAAATGATTCGTACTGCATTGCAAATCTAATTTGGGGAGCAACAGTTCTCAAAACCAGGGAAGGAACTGAACACTGCATATGTTTCTGTGTTGATTAAGTCAGGTTTTTCAGGTCTTCAACATTCCATGACTCTGGTTTGCAGCGTACCAGAGCTCATACATGGCAGGAGAAGCTGACCACATCACCTCAGCCCTTAAATTGGAAACAGACAGAACCTGGTAAAACTAGCTAAATGTGATCTTGTTCTATGCCTTTAACTCAGAGGAAAATAGGGAGAAAATCCTGTCTGTTTTTTTTTTACGATAACAACATGCACACAAAGGCAAGCATTATTCTACTGGGAGTTAGAAACAGCTGTGATGTGTCTGCTGTTGGAAATGCTAGTTTTGGACAGTGAGTTTGGACGGTGTGTGTGTGTGTTCGTTTTGGATGAGGTGTGTGTGAGCAAGATATTTATTCTCAGATGGGCTGCCAAACACTTTTCTGCCCTCCCACCTCCCACCTCCCACCTTCCTCTCCCTCTATCCGTTCATAAATAATGCACCGGGTGCTCTGCTCATCTCCATCCAAGACAGCACCAATGTTATGAAGTGCAAGTTAATGGATGAACTCATTTCAATAAACAGGAGTGGTGTTTAATGCGCACGGGCACTCTAATAGTGAAAACAACACTAATTAGGCAGTATTAGTGGTGTGACAGGGGGTGAGGGTGAGAGGGGGACGATGGGTGTGGGGAGGGGTGAGGAGGATGAGGGGTACTCCAATCATCAGAGGAGGGGGGTGACAGAGGAGGGGGTGTCAGTGGAGAGAGGGGAGACATGGTACCCTCTCTGATAATGTTCTTCACCAACAGACAGAACTGGGTGCATCTCTCAAAGGGCTCTCATTTTCTCTTTCCCATTGATCGGCTCGTAACGTACCCAACACCCGACAGGGACAAGACAGATAGGTGCAGCCCGCCATTGTCATAAAGTGCTTTGACCTCTCCGTCACTCCCGCAACACACAGAGAAGCACTCATACGATACACACACACACACAATACAATGTACACACACACACACAAGCCAGTGCAAGTACTAATGATATTGACCTCTCCATAAACTCTCATTGCTTTTTGATGAGGGGTTTGTTCAGAAAGCTAGCTTCTGTGATGTGGTCTCACTACGCTGGTCCTTATTTGCATTAGGACCATCCAGGTACTGTAGCCTGAGTAATGGCTTTGTGGTTCAGGAGCAACACACGTCTTTGATGTAGGAGATTCAATGAGCCTCTTCACAACATCATACCCTCACAGAGAAGACTTCTGGGCCCATTTAGGCCAGGGCCATGAAACACACATAAAAGTAAGAGAGTACCAAATAAGGCAGGGAAGAATACAGCCTTGGGTATTGTATTTTCTTCTAGCCCGAGGTCGACTACAACACACTCTCTTTCTCATTGGAATTCAATATTGTGCATGTGGGATGCAATAACAGTTATCATCAGTGTGTTTTAGGTCGATTTTAGAGAGGAACTATAATTGTAAATAAAACCTTAACAACTGATCCATAAATGACACAATCTCAATTGCACTCCACACTGCCCTCACCCACCTAGATAAAAGGAATACCTATGTGAGAATGCTGTTAATTGACTACAGCTCATCGTTCAACACTACTGTCCCCTCCAAGCTCGTTACCAAGCTTAGGACCCTGAGACTGAACACCTCCCTCTGCAAATGGATCCTGAACTTGCTGACGGGCCGATCCCCAGATGGTGAGGGTAGGCACGTTGACCCTCAACACGTGGGCTCCACAGGGGTGTGAACTTAGTCCCCTCCTGTACTCCCTGTTCAACTATGGCTGCGTGGCCACGCATGACTCCAACAACATCATCAAGTTTGCTGACGACGTTGGTAGTCTTGATCACCAGCGACGATGAGACAGCTAACAGGGAGGAGGTCAGTGACACAGCAGTGTGATGCCAGGACAACAACCTCTCCCTCAACGTCAGTTATACCAAGCTTTTCTTTTGGGAGAGGTTGTTCATGTTCAACTGTGGCTAAAGGGACAATTTGTATAAAAGCGCTGAGCCCCCCAGCACATCCCCAGCCGCCCAGGACTAGCCCTAACCTCATCATCCCGTGCTTCTACACCTGCAGTGCTTGCTGTTTGTGGTTTTAGGCTGGGTTTCTGTACAGCACTTTGTGACATCAGCTGATGTAATAAGGGCTTTATAAATACATTTTATTGATTGATTGATCACTAGGTCCAGCCCAGACTCAGACCAAGAGCCAGTCTTGTCTGTATCCTAATGCTATAGTGTCTTGACTTTGTGATCAGTTCATTGCAAGCCCCGAATGTCTTTAGATTAGGAGGCAGGTTATGTAGCATTTAAAAACTGGGAGATAGTTAAGGCAGGTTATGTGGCATTTCAAAGCTGGGAGAGAGTTAAGGCAGGTTATGTAGCATTTCAAAGCTGGGAGAGAGTTAAGGCAGGTTATGTGGCATTTCAAAGCTGGGAGAGAGTTAAGGCAGGCCCCAGTGGATGTGTTGGTGTCAGAGCACCCTGCACTAGATTAACATAACTGGGATGACACGCCGACACCAAGCCAACCTCAGGCCCTGTTCCTAGGGAGGCTAATTACACATCCACACACGCTCACGCACACACACAGTTTAGATCAATACCTCTGAGAGAACTCTGCTACGCCACTACAAAATCCACCCAAATTACACACGGCTCTTTTCTCTTCCAAAAGCCTCATTAGGGAGAGTGAGGAAGTGTTATCATTGTTACTATCGGTGCCTCTCTCTCTCTCTCTCCTTATTCTCTCTTTCCGCTGTTTCTAATCCCACCCAATTCACCCGTTGTCTTAGCCGTGGCCCTCCTCTCCTTCCTAATACGCTGCTTTAAATTTTAATGCTTTGGAGTTGACACTGGAGGGTTGGGGAGTTGGGACGGGCCCCATAAAGGCAGAGAGCAGGAGCCAGATGCCCATCATCAGTGCCCCCAGAAGGATGTGGAAGTATTACATTAGATGGTAAATCAACACCGGCCTTGTTAATTATTTAGGGAAACAAAGTGCTGCAGTCCTAGACACTCTGCTGTGAGCATGGCAATGTTTAATCCACATAATGTATCTGGAGGAAGAAGAAAGAGAAGGTACTGTAGGGAAGGAGGGATAGCAGGAAAGAGAGAGAGAGAAGAGGGAGGTAGGAGCAGGAGGGAAGGGATATAGGGACAAAAGAATGGTAAGAGAGAGAAGGGTAATAGGGGGCAGGAGAGGAGTAACATGGGGTAACAGGATGAAGTGAAAGAGGGAGCTGATCAATGAAATGGTAAAGAGGGAGAATAGAATAGCGTAAGCTGGATGACAGGGAGGTACATGTAGGAGGCTAAAGACAGGGAAAAGAGAGAGTTGAGAGATGAGCAAAAGACGGTAGAAAAACAGTGGTAAGAGAAAGGATGGAAGGGATAGATACAATTTATGGAGGAGATGCATAAGAGAGCTTTGAAGGAGGAAAGAGAGAGACAAGATACGGTTGTTTTATGAGGGAGAGGGCGCATGCAAAGTGCAGTTAAACCTCTTCATAAAGCCACAAACCACAGAAGCCTTTCTTGTCTTTAATCCTACTATTGTGTTAAAAGCCCTCTATGTCTTGCTTCACTGAACACAGAAATGTAATTGGTAATATGTTTAACAGTCACTTTCATAACAGAGAAAACAAAGAAAACTATCATAATCAGACATTTTTGGATTTGCTATTCTTTACTGCTTTCTGTAGCGTAGCTACTTTATGTCTTAAAACAAGTTGGTTCGAGTTAGGTCAATTCTCTCAATCAGTTCTATGTCTCTGTGTGCTGTAAGAGGAATGCATAACTTACAAATACAGATAATGCTTCTCACTTCTGCAATATATTGAAGGAATCATATTTCGTGAAATCACACTACCGCATAGACATTACACCCAGAATGAAAATACTGGTACTGTGGAATAGATGACCACCATCATGCGTATCCCAATATGCAGAATCTAGTGTGTGTTAAATTAGAGTGAGAGAGAGAGAGGTGGAAAGACAATTTGCCTCACGGTCTAGAACATGACTAAATATAGGAAAGGACAAAGAGAGGTGTGCGGTGTAGAAGCCATATGCCTAATTATTGAAATCATTGCTCTCACTTTCTCTTTCTCATTCACTCCCTTTCTCTCTCACTCTCTTTCTCTCTCTCTCTCGCTCTCTCCCTATCTTTCTCTCCCTCTATCTCTCCAGCCCTGTGTGTCTGGTTACATGTAGCTACAATCTGCCTTCTGTTGCCTGCATTCGTCTCGTCAACTCACTGTGACCCCTCCGTCTGTCTGCCACTTCAAATACGCCACACGCTAAAGTTTGGAGAAGAAAAATAAAACCATAGGGGAAAATGGTCTGTTGGGATAACTATTTACCATGTTGCATATCTATTATGCCAGTCAATGGTTTTTCGTTGTCTTTCAGAACTAGTTCACTGGTTTTGTTGTGATTTTGAATGGTGAGCTGCAATTTCCGTTATGGTTCATCTCTTTTTCTGTTATTTTCTTTTCGACATGCTTTTTCCAACCTGAACAATTCATTCTATAACCAATTTGACTGTCTACCTGATGCACTTCACGTGTAGGATAATTCTAAATAATTCCACATGGTGAGTGCTGCACTCTGGTGCATGTTAGGCTTTCTGTTATCTATCCAGTTCAGCCCTCAATCATTGCATTTGCTATTTTAATTTATCTTATTTCTGCCTGACTGATTAGTAATGCTGTTTTTGTTTGTTTCTTCGGGAGCCTTAATTAGATTTCACAGGTTAAAGGTCTAAGTATTGAAAGTTCAAGATAATTATTTTTATTTTAATTGGGGGGGCTGTCGTTGTTTTTATTTCATTTTCAAAACTGAACAGATCAGAGCCTTTCATTGGTGTGTGTCCCTGCTATCTGTGTGTGTGATGGAGGGAGCCGAGGTGGTAGGTGTATGTGTGTGTGTGTTTTAGTCCTGCACTATGAATGGCCAAAACAATGTTTGAAAAGTTCCAAGAAAGGCAGACACCATTTTATTCACCTTTGACACAGGTCACGAGGGAAAGAACAGAAGAATAGGAAGCCTTATTTAGACTATTGGAATACAGCCACAGTCAGAATCATAGTGAAACTAGTGGAATGAGAGTAGTGCGCTGTGACTGATCATTTACATGACATAAGTATAAGATAGAAATGTTCATAATGACAACGATAGTCATGACACACTTACTGCATTGGACACCTGGCAGGAATATAGGAATTTAGATGTCTTCCCATTTAAAACACATTTAGATCCTCAATCGCCTGTAATGGTCCTCACCTGAATTCTGTGCACCATACAATAATGTAACCAGGTAAACAACGGGTGGAAAATGTGATAATCAGAATAAACAGAAACACAGATATGAAACAATGCTTGGAACAACAGTGTGCCCTCAGAAACAGAGCATTCCCAATGGCTTCAATGAGGCTTCAATTGGAAAGTAAAGCTTTTTTAGCCGGAAATAGATTTTTTATTGTTCACTTCCCGCATTCGTCCATTTCTTATATATCTCTCTTCTTCTACCCCCCTCTCTCTGTATTGTTTTCTTTTTCTTTTCCCCCTCTATTTAATGCAACATGTTTGTAGCTGAGACAGAAGCAGAGTAATAGATTTAACATTGGCAGGAGGTTAGGGGAAAAGAAAGAAGAGGAAGCATAAAAATAAGAGTTTGGGCCTAATTGTCTGTAATGCTTTTTGCGTTACCCATTTTAGGACAACAGAGAGAAAACAGCCGAGCAGATTTTTTCTAAAGACACTGGTCGGACACACTAATGGCCCTGACAGGGCGTAAATGCAATTTAAAAAAGCTGATCTATGTAAACCATTGTTGAGGAGGAGGAGGAGTTGTGTGTGCGTGTTTCTGCCAGTGTGTGTGTGTGCCAAGGTTATTATAGTAAACAAAAACTGAAACGAAAATGGAAACTAAAACTGAAAAAAACTATTTAGAAAACTGAAATAAAAATGAAAACAAAAAAAACATTTTAAAAACTAAAATTATACAGAAACTACTATCGTTGACTGCAAAAAAAGCTTGAAAATGTTTTGTTAAAATAAAATAAAAACCATCATGCCGATGTTTCAAATAGGCCTATGGAGCCGTTCGCAATTCACACACCCACCAACTTGCTGACCAGTGACTGGGCCAAGCTTTAGCAGCTTGTGAAGTTGCCACAACGACGAACTACAAACTGACAGCTAGTCGCTGTCTGATGTGGTGCTGTGCCTTCTCAACCTTGATTCACACTTGAAGCCAACTACTGTTGCAAAACAATTGCATGCATATTGAATCCTCTGGCAGCAAACTTCAATCCAACCCCTGCAGCAGCTTGCCTGACGGAACCAAGTTTGTTTCCCGCACTTCGCTCAACAGAGATGGAGCCACTGAGTACGATTACATGCACACAATAATGCTATTATTGTGGATACTCATATTCATATAATAGTTTGATTTAAACGTTTACATGCTTTACAAGAAGAACGATTTCCTTAATAATCCTGTTTACATGTACACATCTGAAATCAGGCTACCTGATGGCCCTTTGATAAATGAAAAAATCAGCAATCAAAATAAACATGCGACCACAGCACCACCATATTATTTTTGGGAAGTTTGTATGTGAAAACTAAATTTTTTAAATAATATATATACACAATCTACACATAATACCCCATAAACACAAAGTAAAAACAGGTTTTTTGAAAATAGAAATACTTTATTTACATAAGTATTCAGACCCTTTGCTGTGTGACTCGAAATTGAGCTCAGGTGCATTCCATTCCATTCCATCCTTGAGAGGTTTCTACAACTTGATTGGAGTCCACCTGTGGTAAATTCAATTGATTGGACATGATTTGGAAAGGCACACACCTGTCTATATAAGGTCCCACAGTTGACAGTGCATGTCAGAGCAAAAACCAAGGCATGAGGTTGGAGGAATTGTCTGTAGAGCTCCGAGACAGGATTGTGTCGAGGGACATTTTTGTAGCATTGAAGATCCACAAGAAAACAGTGGCCTCCATCATTCTTAAATGGAAGAAGTTTGGAACCACCAAGTCTCTTCCTAGAGCTGGCTGCCTAGCCAAACTGAGGAATCAGGGAGAAGGGCCTTGGTCAGGGAGGTGACCAAGAACCCAATGTTCACTCTGACAGAGATCCAGAGTTCCTCTGTGGAGATGGGAGAACCTTTCAGAAGGACAACCATCTCTGCAGCACTCAACCAATCAGGCCTTTATGGTAGGGTGGCCAGACGGAAGCCACTCCTCAGTAAATGACAGCCTGCACATGACAGCCTGCTTGGAGTTTGCCAAAAAGACCCTAAAGGACTCTCAGCCCATGACAAAGAAGATTCTCTGGTCTGATGAAACCAATATATAACTCTTTGGTCTGAATGTCAAGTGTCACATTTGGAGGAAACCAGGCACTGCTCATCACCTGGCCAACACCATCCCTATGGATAAGCATGGTGGCAGCATCATGCTGTGGGGATGTTTTTCAGCGGGACTGGGAGACTAGTCAGGATTGAGGGAAAGATGAACGAAGCAAAGTACAGAGAGATCCTTGATGGAAACCTGCTCCAGAGCGCTCAGGACCTCAGACTGGAGCGAAGGTTTATCTCCCAACAGGACAATGACCCTAAGCACACAGCCAAGACAATTCAGGAGTGTCTTTGGGACAAGTCTCTGAATGTCCTTGAGTGGCCCAGCCAGAGCCCGGCTGAAAAAGAGACCTGAAAAAAACTGTGAAGCGAAGCTCCCAATCTAACCTGGCAGAGCTTGAGAGGATCTGCAGAGCAGAATGGGAGAAACTCCCAAATACATGTGTGCCAAGCTTGTAGCATCACACCCAAGAAGACTCAATGTTGTAATCCCTGCCAAAAGTGCTTCAACAAAGTACTGAGTAAAGAGTCTGAATGCTGATGTAAATGTGATATTTCTTAGTTTTTTTGCAAACATTTCTAAAAACCTGTTTTTGCTTGGTTGCTATGGAGTATTGTGTGTAGGTTGATGAGGCAAAAAAAAGAACAGTTTAATACATTTTAGAATAAGGCTGTAACGTACATAATGTGGAGAAAGTGAAGGGGTCTGATTACTTTCTGAGTGCGCTGTATATACAGTACCAGTTAAAAGTTGAGAGACAGCTACTCATTCCATGTTTTTTCTTTATTTCTACTATTTTCTACATTGTAGAATAATTGTGAAGACATTCAAACTATGAAATAAAAAATATGGAATCATGAAGTAACCAAAAAAGTGTTAAACAAATCAAAATGTATTTTAGATTTTAGAGTCTCAAAGTAGCCACCCTTTGTCTCGATGACAGCTTTGCACACTCTTGGCATTTTCTCAACCTGCTGGAATGAGGGAGACTTTTCCAACAGTCTTGAAAGAGTACACACGTATGCTGAGCACTTGTTGGCTGCATTTCCTTCACTCTGTGGCCCAACTCATCCCAAACCATCTCAATTGGGTTGAGGTCGGGTGATTGTGGAGGCCAGGTCATCTGATGCAGTACTCCATCAAATCAAATGAAATTGTATTTGTCACATGCGCCAAATACAACAGGTGAAATGCTTACTAACAAGCCCTTAACCAACAATGCCTAAAGAAGTTAAGAAAAATAAGTGTTAAGTAAAAATATGAATAAATATTTAAAAAATTAAGTATCCTTGTTCAAATAGCCCTTACACAGCCTGGAGGTGTATTTTGTGTCATTGTCCTGTTGAAAAACAAATGATAGTCCCACTAAGCGCAAACCAGATGGAATGCGTATCGCCATAGAATGTTAGGGAAGCCATGCTGGTTAAGTGTGCCTTGAATTCTAAATAAATCACCAAGTGTCACCATTAAAACACCCCCACACCATCACACACACCTCCTCCGCCATGTTTCACGGTGGGAACCACACATGCGGAGATCATCCGTTTGTCAATACTTTGTCTCACAAAGACATGGCAGTTGGAACCAAAAATCTCAAATTTGGACTCATCAGACCAGGCTAGCTTTTTCAAGCAGAAATTTGCATCCTGTAGCACAAACTCAAAAAAGTTCTGGGACACTGTAAAGTCCATGGAGAAAAAGAGCACCTCCTCCCAACTGCCCATTGCACTGAGGCTAGGAAACACTGTTACCACCGATAAATCTACCATAATTGAGAATTTCAATAAGCATTTTGGTAATCTGGTTTCAGAGCTGGTCATGGGTGCACCTCAGCCACGCTCAAGGTCCTAAACGATATCATAACCGCCATCGATAAGAGACATTACTGTGCAGCCGTATTCATCGACCTGGCTAAGGCTTTCGACTCTGTCATTCACAACATTCTTATTTGCAGACTCAACAGCCTTGGTTTCTTAAATGATTGCATCGCCTGGTTCACCAACTACTTATCTGATAGAGTTCAGTATGTCAAATCGGAGGGCCTGTTGTCCGGACCTCTGGCAGTCTCTATGGGGGTGCCGCAGGGTTCAATTCTCGGGCCGACTCTCTTCTCTGTATACATCAATGATGTCGCTCTTGCTGCTGGTGATTCTTTGATCCACCTCTACGCAGACGACACCATTCTGTATACCTCTGGCCCTTCTTTCGACACTGTGTTAACTAACCTCCAGATGAGCTTCAATGCCATACAACTCTCCTTCCGTGGCCTCCAACTGCTCTTAAATGCAAGTAAAACTAAATGCATGCTCTTCAACCGATCGCTACCCGCACCCGCCCGCCGTTCTGACATAGAATATGTGGACAACTACAAATACCTAGGTGTCTGGTTAGACTGTAAACTCTCCTTCCAGACTCACATTAAACATCTCCAATCCAAAATAAAATCTAGAATCGGCTTCCTTTTCCGCAAAAACAAAGCATCCTTCACTCATGCTGCCAAACATACCCTCGTAAAACTGACTATCCATCGAATCCTTGACTTCGGCGATGTCATTTACAAAATAGCCTCCAACACTCTACTCAACAAATTGGATGCAGTCTACCACAGTGCCATCTGTTTTGTCACCAAAGCCCCATATACTACCCACCACTGCGACCTGTACACTCTCGTTGGCTGGCCCTCGCTTCATACTCGTCGCCAAACCCACTAGCTCCAGGTCATCTACAAGTCTCTGCTAGGTAAAGCCCCGCCTTATCTCAGCTCACTGGTCACCATAGCAGCACCATAGTAGCACGCGCTCCAGCAGGTATATCTCACTGGTCACCCCCAAAGCCAATTATTACTGTTCTCTGCTGCCAATGACTGGAACGAACTGCAAAAATCACTAAAGCTGGAGACTCTTACCTCCCTCACTAGCTTTAAGCACCAGCTGTCAGAGCAGCTCACATATCACTGCACCTGTACATAGCTCATCTGTAAATAGCCCATCCAATCTACCTCATCCCCATACTGTATTTATTTATTTATCTTGCTCCTTTGCACCCCAGTATCTCTACTTGCACATTCATCTTCTGCACATTCTACCATTCCAGTGTTTAATTGCTATATTGTAATTACTTCGCCACCACGGCCTATTTATTGCCTTACCTCTCTTATCCTACCTTATTTGCACATGCTGTATATAGATTTTTCTACTGTATTATTGATTGTATGTTTGTTTATTCCATGTGTAACTCTGCGTTGTATGTGTCGAACTGCTTTGCTTTAACTTGGCCAGTGTCACGCCCTGACCTTAGAGATCCTTTTATTTCTCTATTTGGTTAGGTCAGGGTGTGATTAGGGTGGGCATTCTAGTTTTTCGTTTTCTATGTTGGCCTGGTATGGTTCCCAATCAGAGGCAGCTGTCTATCGTTGTCTCTGATTGGGGATCATATTTAGGCAACTTTTTCCACCTGTTGTTTGTGGGATCTTGTTTTTGTGTAGTGCCTGTGAGCACTCAATTTCTTCACGTTTCGTTTGTTTCTGTATTTGTTTTGGTGAGTTTCATTTATTAAAACATGTGGAACTCTACGCACGCTGAGCCTTGGTCCATTTATTCCAACGATCGTGACAGAAGATCCCACCACCCACGGACCAAGCAGCGGGCCCAGGAGGAGCAGGGATCCTGGGCCTGGGAGGAAAGCCAGGAGTGGAGGACATCCTGGACATGGGACGAAATAATGGCAGGAGACAAAAGCCTGCCATGGAAGCAGGCGGAAGCAGCGAAGGAGGGACAGCAATGACACCGGGGTTCGCGGCCACAACGTAGGCCCAAGAAGCAGCCTCAAACATTTTTTGGGGGGGCGTCGGCGACGCTGAGGGGTGAGTCAGAGACCATGGAGGAAGCGATGGATAGATTGAGAGAGAGTGAACGGAGGGGTGAGAGAGACCTTCGAGGAGTGGTTGGCGAAATGTGAAGAGAGTGAAGCGGAAGAGCTGTTGGTTTGGCTGGAGAGGCAAGACAGTCGCCCTGAGGAGCGTGTTAGCAATCCGATGCCACCTGTGTCAGCTCCCCGTATTCATCCTGAGGAGCGTGTCATCTGTCCGGTACCATTTGTGCCGGCTCCACGCACCAGGTCTCCAGTGCGCCTCCACAGCCCAGTACGTCCTGTGCCAGCTCCCCGCACTTGCCATGCGAAGGTTGTCATCTGTCCAGGACACGTTGTGCCAGCTCTACGCTCCAGACCTCCAGTGCGCATCCACAGCCCAGTACATCCTGTGCCGGCTCCACGCACCAGGCCTCCTGTGCGTCTCCCCAGCCCGGTACTTCCTGTGCCGGCTGCATGCTCCAGGCCTGCTGTGCGTCTCCCCAGCCCGGTACGTCCTGTGCCAGCTCCACGCACCCGGCCTCTTGTGCGTCTCCCCAGCCCGGTACGTCCTGTGCCGGCTCCACGCACCCGGCCTCCAGTGCATCTCCCCAGGCCGGTACGCCCTGTGCCAGCTCTACGCACAAGGCCTCCTGTGCGTCTCCCCAGCCCGGTACGTCCTGTGCCGGCACCACGCACCAGGCCTCCAGCAACGGTCTGCAATCCAGGGCCTCCAGCGACGGTCTGCAGTCCAGAGCCTCCAGCGATGGTCTGCGGTCCAGAGCCTTCAGCGACAGTCTGCTGTCCAGAGCCTCCAGCGACGGTCTGCGGTCGAGAGCCTCCAGCGACGGTCTGCGGTCGAGAGCCTCCAGCGACGGTCTGCTGTCCAGAGCCTCCAGCGACAGTCTGCGGTCGAGAGCCTCCAGCGACGGTCTGCGGTCGAGAGCCTCCAGTGACAGTCTGCAGTCTGGAGCCTCCAGCGACGGTTTCCAGTCCGGAGCCTCCAGCGACGGTTCCCAATCCGGAGCCTCCAGCGACTGTTCCCAATCCGGAGCCTCCAGCGACTGTTCCCAGTCCGGAGCCTCCAGTGATGATCCATGGGCCGAAGCCTCCAGTGATGATCCATGGGCCGAAGCCTCCAGTAATCCATGGCCCGGAGCCTCCAGTGATGATACATGGCCCGAAGCCTCCAGTGATGATCCATGGCCCGGAGCCTCCAGTGATGATCCATGGCCCGAAACCTCCAGTGATGATCCATGGCCCGAAGCCTCCAGTGATGATCCATGGTGTTTTGCGGGTACTATTTAATAAAGCTGCCAGTTGAGGACTTCTGAGGCATCTGTTTCTCAAACTAGACCTCTTGCTCAGTTGTGCACCGGGGCCTCCCCAGTTGAAGTCGGAAGTTGACATACACCTTAGCCAAATACATTTCAACTCAGTTTTTCACAATTGCTGACATTTATTCCTAGTAAAAATATGATCACCACTTTATTTTAAGAATGTGAAATATCAGAATAATAGTAGAGAGAATGATTTATTTCAGCTTATTTCTTTCATCACAATCCAAGTGGGTCAGAAGTTTACATACACTCAATTAGTATTTGGTAGCATTGCCTTTAAATTGTTTAACTTGGGTCAAACGTTTCAGGTAGCCTTCCACAAGCTTCCCACAATAAGTTGTGTGAATTTTGGCCTATTCCTCCTGACAGAGCTGGTGTAACTGAGTCAGGTTTGTAGGCCTCTTGCTCGCACATGCTTTTTCAATTCTGCCCACAAATTTTCTATAGGTTTGAGGTCAGGGCTTTGTGATGGCCACTCCAATGCCTTGACTTTGTTGTGCTTAAGCCATTTTGCCACAACTTAGGAAGTATGCTTGGTGTCATTGTCCATTTGGAAGACCCATTTGCTACAAAGTTTTAACTTCCTGACTGATGTCTTGAGATGTTGCTTCAATATATCCACATAATTGTCCTGCCTCATGATGCCATCTATTTTGTGAAGTGCACCAATCCCTCCTGCAGCAAAGCACCCCACAACATGATGCTGCCACCCCCGTGCTTCACGGTTGGGATGGTGTTCTTCGGCTTGCAAGCCTCCCCCTTTTTCCTCTAAACATAATGATGGTCATTATGGTCAAACAGTTCTATTTTTGTTTCATCAGACCAGAGTACATTTCTCCAAAAAGTACAATCTTTGTCCCCATGTGCACTTGCAGGCCGTAGTCTGGCTTTTTGATGGCGGTTTTTGAGCAGTGGCTTCTTCCTTGCTGAGCGGCCTTTCAGATTATGTCAATATAGGACTCGTTTTACTGTGGAAATAGATACTTTTGTACCTGTTCCTCCAGCATCTTCACAAGGTCCTTTGCTGCTGTTCTGGGATTGATTTGCACTTTTCACACCAAAGTACGTTCATCTCTAGGAGACAGAACGTGTCTCCTTCTTGAGCGGTATGACGACTTCGTGGTCCCATGGTGTTTATACTTGTGTACTATTGTTTGTATAGATAAACATGGTACCTTCAGGCATTTTGAAATTGTTCCCAAGGATGAACCAGACTTGTGTAGGTGTACAATTCTTTGTCTGAGTTCTTGGCTTATTTCTTTTTATTTTCACATGATGTCAAGAAAAGAGGCACTGAGTTTGAAGGTAGGCCTTGAAATACATCCACAGGTACACCTCCAATTGACTCAAATTATGTCAATTAGCCTATCAGAAGCTTCTAAAGCCATGACATCATTTTCTGGAATTTTCCAAACTGTTTAAAGGCACAGTCAATTTAGTGTATGTAAACTTCTGACCCACTGTAATTGTGATACAGTGAATTATAAGTGAAATAATCTGTCTGTGAACAATTGTTGGAAAAATGACTTGTGTCATGCATAAAGTAGATGTCCTAACCGCCTTGCCAAAACTATAGTTTGTTAACAAGAAATTTGTGGAGTGGTTGAAAAACAAGTTTTAATGACTCCAACCTAAGTGTATGTAAACTTCCAACTTCAACTGTATCTACCTCAATTACCTCGTACCCCTGCACATCGGTACTGGTACGCCGTGTATATAGCCATGTGATCTTTACTCATTGTGTATGTATTCCTCATGATATTATTTTTCTATATTTTCCTCTCTCGTAAGTAAGCATTTTACCTGTTGTTACAAAGTATGTAACAAATAAAACTAGATTTGGAATAGGTTGTCATTTGGGGTGCAGCCAGGATGTGTTTGTTTGACCGTCTCGTACTGTACAGTCACAGTGCCATGGAATGCCACTGGCATGATGGCATCTCTAGTATTAAGCACTCTTAAATGGTGATGGATGAAAATGGTGCACTTTCACCGTGTAATTTTATTAGGGTGCTTATTATGTATCTGCATTAGATAAGAGCCCAAGCATTCAATGTTATATTTTACTAAAACGTCACCATATTTTGCAAAGTTATTGAATCAACACAGCATTATATTAATCGATTTTAGCAACTTCAAAAGCTCCTACACTTTTTGTCATCATGCCTCAAAAATACACATTCTTCACATGCATCTGGAAATCAATCAGCGATAAACAGACAAATGATATGAAATATAAAATGGCAGCCGCCAGTCAGATAATATGAATGTGCTGCCTGTATGTGCTCTAGATTCCACCCAACAAAACCCTGACCTTTGTAGAATCATTATAATACCTTCTAATCTGAATAGTTGCTGTGGATATGGCCTTCCTTTTCCTGCTTGGTGGAAAGGGTACGCAGGACGATAATGGAACCATTTCAAGGGCTTCCTGCCTCTCTCTCTGCCTGCATGTGGGAATTTATGCCCGTCGGGAATGAAATTGACACAATATTTGAGTGTCACCCAGCATCATTATCATGTACATTTCAAAATGTACAGATAAGAGAGAGCATTTGAATATGCCTTTTTTCTCACTAGACCAATAGTAGTGTGTTGGTGTCATCATGCGTTCAGCATGCAAACATTATGTTTTAAAGCTAAAGAGGCTGTTGTATGTAGTGACTACAGTCATGGCTATACTCCAAGCCATCATTGTAAGTAAGAATTTGTTCTTAATTAACCTGCCTGGAAAAATAAAGGTCAAATAAATACAATTAAATAAATAGTGTGTTGTTAAGAAAAAGGGGGAGAAGCTGTGATATGTTTTGCTGCATAAACCTACTATGAATTATTAACTTTCAAATTATCCATTAATTTGTATTGATCAACACAAGTATTTGGGGATAGAAACGTAGCCTACATCTTGTGGCCATTGAAAACGATCATTGACACATTCCTTAAAATATGTTATCCCCGTGAAACGGACAACATTTCAGGAGCCAGATCCAATTTCGTAATTATAATAACGTCCTGACACCTTGGAATCAGATAGCCAATGCCCCTCTCTCTCTGTATCGCTTTCAGTTTTGACACATAGCCTACCCCGGAGAAAAATAAAGAATATCCTTTGTGCAACAGTGACATCTTTTGGTTAAAAATATCCCTGCTTGGAGTTGTAGAGGATGTGTGAGGTCCAGGTCAACAAATCAGCAACATATTCTGTATTAGGCTACTACTGTACGCTTTTATTGAAAAACCAAATCTCTGATTTAAAGATAAATAACTTATCTTAGAGAAACAATAAACACCAACGCATCCAGTAGCCTAAGACTTTAAAATAAAAATGCTACCTGTATAATAATTGCAATATACTTTCTATAGTAGCAATATTGTAATATTGTAATATCTATTCCAGCCTCATCTCGGGTAACGCAGGACTCAAATGTCGCGTGATTGTTCAACTGCTTTTTATGTTTAGGTATTCTGCCCAGGGTTTCCGCGAGCTACCACAGCCACAAAGTCAAAATTGCCTATATCGTAAAAATGTATGAAAACAAAAATGAGTTTTGGGGTTATAATTTAAAGTTAGGGTTAGGTATAAGGTTAGCAGTGGGGTTAGGGTTAAAGTCACATTTTAAGAAAATACATTATAGAAATAGGCGGGGTTCATGACTTTGTGGCTGTGGTAACTAGTCTCTGCCCACGAAAAAAACTGTAATAAAAGACTATAGAAGTAAATCCATGGCTATTCAAATGAATGCTAGTCCTTCATCCTTCACACAGGTCACAGTCATCACATGTAGTCATACTCTCCTACCATGGACATCAAAGGCTACATTTTGTTGCTTCTTCTGTTCATAACAGTGACACGTAGCTATGTCATATAACATTGATGTCAGATACTTTTACAGATATTATCTGAGATGTCAGATATCCATATCCTGACCTATCCAATTCAACTCATCCGTGGCCAACCCTCTCCTTTCCAGTGGTACTTCCGTTTCTGCGCAGTAAATTGAATTCACTCAAATTCTGAAATTATACTGAGTTTCAGCAGCAGCGACTGCTGATGATGTCCCCGTAGCCTACATTGTCGGTGTAAATCTGGGCAGCTATGAGTAGAACTATCGACGCTATTGTGTCCCCCACCCAAACAAATACAATACCTGCCGACATCTCCGGACAGATGTTAGATCTAGACGAGGACGACGATTTAGAAGTTTTCAGCAAGGTAAAAACAACACTAGCCTACTAATGTGGAACGTACAGGGAAGTTTAGAAACTGAGTTGGCGCAGGGGGTTGAATGCGATATTTCTGTGCTACGTGGATAGCCTACATTTGACACTCAGTGGTGAGTTAATCGTTCAGGGAAGGTTGTATTGCTTTTGTAAATCCAATGAAGTTTAGGCAGGAAAGTGCATTGTTAGGGTGCTTTCCACTCGGATAGTCTAAAATGTATCTCTTACCAGTTTAAATCACTGTATTTTACGTAGTCTACATCAATGCACCCCGACTGCATCTTAAAAGTATATTTTATATCAGACATTGGCTCGAAACAGTATTACCCTTTTGAATTCTCTGCTGATGTTAGTTATGTTTTTGTCAGTTTCAAAGGTCACTCGATCAGGCGCTGTCATGCAAATATCATTAGGACTAATGCCGCGTTCAAAAAACTATGAACTCGTAATAATACGAGGTCAAATCATGACGTGTGATCTTTAGCTCGGAAAGTCGGAACTCTAAAAGAGGCCCGAGTTCCCGAGTTGGATCACCGTTGAAATACATTTTTCCCAGGCGGAACTTTTTTCCCTCCTCCAGTTCCCAGTTGTTTTCAACGCAATGAAGTCGGAAGTCAGAGATTTCCAAGTTCTCAGTTGTTTTGAACACTGCATACTTTATCTTGTTGCCACACACAGAGGCGTCATGCACATAAGGGGAACGTGCCCCCTTAGATTAGTCCTGCACTTAAAAAAACCCACATTTTGTTGTTTCTCTGATACTACTAGCCACCTAGCAATTTTATGAAGTTGTCTTTAGCTAGCCCAGTAAGGTTCACAATCTCCCAAAGTTGTAACTAGCTACCATTTCAGGCAATCATTGAAGTTAGAGTAGCTCACTTTTCTATCTTAGATGGCATGCCAATTACTAAATGTTAGTGCTGAACGATTAACTGAATGTTGGTTCTTTTTTTAAACAACTAATTGACCAAAGTTCAATTATTTGGAATTTCATTTACTTTAATTTTTTTGTGAACTCAATTTGCACATTGCGCTGCAGTTTCTCCAAAGCTAAATCAGATCAAGCCCAAACTGTCCGAACTTGAAGGGTGTTGTAGTTTCCAACTGGCCGAAGTTCTATATAGTTTAGTGCAGAAAATCTGGTAATTAACTACAAAGACCATAATCCATGTGTGCCTATTTGTCTGGTCTATTTATTTTACACCTATGTAAAAGACTGAAGAATGCGTGATCAAGAAATATAGAAAGTGGTTGCTTCGCGATGTATCTCTACCTGAACATACATGATCGAAGTGATTGATAAATCGTATTCAGCAGTCCTAAAAGTATGCCTTATTTACTTTGAAGAACTAATAAAATAGTGATTTTTATCAGACAGAATAGGCAGCAGCTCTATAGCGATGAGATGATGACTTGGAATTAAATAAGTCATTAAAAAAAATTGTAATATACACAACAACCTGAAATATTTTATTAAAGTAATGTGAATAAATTATGGTTTATAAGTAATACACAGTAATGGGCAGTCACTACCATCATGGGACTTTTATGAATAGTTTTATTCTGTGTTACAGCATTCAACCTTCATAATGCATAGTGCATTTAATGTTAAAAAAGTTATTATTTTGTAATAGAACTGAAACCGAACCAACTTTTTGAACTCCCATGTGGCGCAGCAGTCTAATGCACTGCATCTCTTTGCTAGAGGTGTCACTACAGACCATGGTTCGATTCCAGGCTGTATCATAACCTGTCGTAATTGGGAGTCCCATAGGGCAGCGCACAATTGGCACAGTGTTCTCCGTGTTAGGGTTTGGCTGGTGTAGGCAGTCATCAATTTGTTCTTAAGTGGTTTGGATTTGGCAGAACAAATTGATAAGGGAACACTCATTTGGGGCGGCAGGTAGCCTAGTGGTAAGAGCGTTGGGCCAGTAACCGAAAGGTTGCTGGATCGAATCCCTGAGCTGACAAGGTAAAAATCTGTGATTCTGCCCCGGAACAAGGCAGTTAACCCACTGTTCCCCGGTAGGCTGTCATTGTAAATAAGAATGTTCTTAACTGACTTGCCTAGTTAAATAAAGGTAACTTTTTTTTTTTTACCTCTCAGCGATTACCCAGATTTTAGCAAAAATGCAGAGAAGCATATTTTGTTTCTTAAAAAAAGAACCACCGGTCAGAGAGCTCAAGAGGTATGCTTAGATGTGCAGAAAAGTAAAAAAAAAATATCGAATTAAGCATAATGATTATGACTCTATATTGCAGGAAAAGGGTGTTTCAGGTGTTTGAAAAAAGCAAAATTCTCCAATTTACAGACGTGGGCCTAGAATAGAGGTCGACCGATTATGATTTTTCAACGCCGATACCGATTATTGGAGGACCAAAAAAACTGATAGATTAAATCGGCCAATTAAAAAAAATATATATATTTGTAATAATGACAATTACAACAACACTGAATTAACACTTATTTTAACTTAAAATAATACATCAATAAAATACATTTTGTCTAAAATAAATAATGAAACATGTTCAATTTGGTTTTAATAATGCAAAAACAAAGTGTTGGAGAAGAAAGTAAAAGTGCAATATGTGCCATGTTAAAAAGCTAACGTTTAAGTTACTTGCTCAGAACATGAGAACGTATGAAAGCTGGTGGTTCCTTTTTAACATGAGTATTCAATATTCCCAGGTAAGAAGTTTTAGGTTGTAGTTATTATAGGACTATTTCTCTCTCTACCATTTGTATTTCATATATCTTAGAACATCCAATAGTCAAATAGGTGCCAGCCTAATCTCGGGAGTTGATAGGCTTGAAGTCATAAACAGCGCAATGCTTGAAGCACAGCGAAGAGCTGCTGGCAAATGCACGAAAGTGCTGTTTGAATGAATGCTTACGAGCCTGCTGCTGCCTACCACCACTCAGTCAGACTGCTCTATCAAATCATAGACTTAATTATAATAACACACAGAAATACGAGCCTTAGGTCGTAATATGGTCAAATCCGGAAACAATCAGTTTGAAAACAAAATGTTTATTCTTTCAGTGAAATACGGAACCGTTCCATATTTTATCTAACGGGTGGCATCCATAAATCTAACTATTGCTGTTACATTGCACAACCTTCAATGTTATGTCATAATTATGTAAAATTCTGGCAAATGAATTACGGTCTTTGTTAGGAAGAAATGGTCTTCACACAGTTCGCAACGAGCCAGGCGGCCCAAGCTGCTGCATATACCCTGACTCTGCTTGCACAGAACGCAAGAAAAGTGACAATTTCCCTAGTTAAAAGAAATTCATGTTAGCAGGCAATATTAACTAAATATGCAGGTTTAAAAATATATACTTGTGTATTGATTTTAAGAAAGGCATTGATGTTTATGGTTAGGTACACAGTGCTTTTTTCACTAATGTTTGTTAAATCACCCGTTTGGCGAAGTAGGCTGTGATTCAATGACAAATTAACAGGCACCACATTGATTATATGCAACGCAGGACAAGCTAGATAAACTAGTAATATCATCAACCATGTGTAGTTAACTAGTGATTATGTGAACATTGATTGTTTTTTATAAGATAAGTTTAATGCTAGCTAGCACCTTACCATGGCTCCTTGCTGCACTCGCATAACAGGTAGTCAGCCTGCCATGCAGTCTCCTCGTGGAGCGCAATGTAATCGGCCATAATCGGTGTCCAAAAATGCTGATTACCGGCCCTAATTGGCCATTCCAATTAATTGGTCGACCTCTAGCCTAGACTCCCTCCGGATCACCCCCCCAGTTATCCTCACTTTTGTGCCCCCTCAGATTGTTGGGCTGCATGATGCCCCTGTTGTCTAATGTAGCAATATTTTTGATACTCTTGTCACATTTTGTTGCCAAATCTGACTGTTGCATGATCATTGCTGGATGAAAGTTGTGGCCGCCAAGATCACACAACTAAGTTAACAGGGTTTTTGAAGTTCATCTGTCAGACTAGCAGAATAATCAGACACATTTTGCAATGAACTTTCTGCCTTGCAGCAAGAAAGCCACTCATGGTGCCAACTAAGAAATTCCATGAGGCGACAGGGAATCAAATCAAGTGCATATTTGATCTAAATCGAATTTAATGTTTATTTATAGCTTATTCTTTTTGGAACATCACAGAGAAAGCAGTTAAGAATTACATCGTTGTTGTTTCAGCTTGTGCTGTCCCCATTGTTTTGCAGTGCGCATCGCAGCCAGGGGAGTAGCCTAGGCAGCAGGCTATGCATTCTGCTGACCACAGTAGCCTCTCAGTTCAGTGTTATTACAGGAAGCGTCATGAAAGGACAATGATAAAAGCGTGTCGTGCTGCTGCCTGTGAACAATGGCACATCAGTTCAAGTCCGCTGAAACGTTTGCATGTTGTACATGGCCTGTCTATGATTTGAATATGACAGCGACATTACCACTGGTTGTTGACCTCGGATTGTGGAAAGACAAATCATTTGCAAATGATGCCATATTTCTTGACAAAGTTCAAGGACCATTAAATAAAACTGACAGTTGAAAGTTCCATATCAGACATCACAAACAAACTCGGTAGGATAGTCTACAGGTAGGTAGGATAGTCTACAGGTAGGTAGGACTGTTAGCCATTTTATAGGATCTGAGGACATCCGATGATAAATGCATTAAACTTACCTGACCCATCAAATGTGATGAATGCACAAATTGTAACAAATTATATGTTTACTTGTCCCGGACCTGATGTTTTGACCCCTCTTTCTCTTCCGCTCTCTGACCTGCTGTCTCGACCTGTGAATTGTCGGCTATGAAAAGCCAACTGACATTTACTCCTGAGGTGCTGACCTGTTGCACCCTGTATAAACACCATGAATATTATTTGACCCTGCTGGTCATCTATGAACGTTTGAACATCTTGAGGAACAATCTGGCCTAAATGGCCATGTACTCTAATCTCCACCCGCCACTGCCAGAAGAGGACTGGCCACCCCTCAGCCTAGCTCCTGTCTGGGTTTCTCTCTAGGTTCCTGCCTTTCTCTGTAGTTTTTCCCAGCCACTGTGCTTCTACCTCTGCATTGCTTACTCTTAGGGGTTTTAGGGTTTCTGTATAAGCACTTTGTGACAACTATTGACATGAAAAGGGCTTTATAAAATACATTGAGAATGGTTGACCAAGCAGGCAATGAGAGAACTGAGTAGGGTGATAAGGGTTTTATTTTCTACTGAGTAAGATAAATAAAAAAAACAGTGCATAAAGAGGGTACTTAAAGGTCTATAAATGAATTAAAGTAAAACTGTTCGAACACCTCAAATCAAAGTTTGTCACGTGCGCCGAATATACAACAGGTGTAGAACTTACAGTGAAATGCTTACTTACAGGCTCTAACCAATAGTGCAAAAAAGGTATTAGGTGAACAATAAGTAAAAAAAAACAGTGAAAAACAGTAGCAAGGCTATATACAGTAGCGAGGCTATAAAAGTAGCGAGGCTACATACAGACACCGGTTAGTCAGGCTGATTGAGGTAGTATGTACATGTAGATATGGTTAAAGTGACTATACATATAAGATGAACAGAGGGTAGCAGTAGGGTAAAGAGGGGTTGGCGGGTGGCGGGACACAATGCAGATAGCCCGGTTAGCCAATGTGTGGGAGCACTGGTTGGTCGGCCCAATTGAGGTAGTCTGTACATATGTACATGAATGTGTAGTTAAAGTGACTATGCATATATGATAAACAGAGTAGCAGCTGCATAAGAGGGGTTGGGGGGGGGCACACAACGCAAATGGTCCGGGTAGCCATTTGATTACCTGTTCAGGAGTCTTATGGCTTGGGGGTAAAAACTGTTGAGAAGCCTTTGTCCTAGACTTGGCACTCCGGTACTGCTTGCTGTGCGGTAGTAGAGAGAACAGTCTGACTGGGGTGGCTGGGGTCTTTGACAAGTTTTATGGCCTTCCTCTGACACCGCCTGGTGTAGGTTTAAAACAAACTAGAATGGTCCAAAGAGGGCACGACAAAGCCTATTCCCTCTCAGGAAACTAAAGATGGCAGGCAGCAGGTCCTGGATGGCAGGCAGCTTAGCCCCAGTGATGTACTGGGCTGTGCGCACTACCCTCTGTAGTGCCTTGCGGTCGGAGGGCGAGCAATTGCCGTACCACGCAGTGATGCAACCAGTCAGGATGCTCTCGATGTTGCAGCTGTAGAACCTTTTGAGGATCTCAGGACCCATGCCAAATCTTTAGTTTCCTGAGATGGAATAGGCTTTGTCGTGCCCTCTTTGGACCATTCTAGTTTGTTGGTGATGTGGACACCAAGGAACTTGAAGCTCTCATACTGCTCCACTACAGCCCTGTCGATGAGAATGGGGGCGTGCTCGGTCCTCCTTTTCCTGTAGTCCACAATCATCTCCTTAGTCTTGGTTACGTTGAGGGATAGGTTGTTATTCTGGCACCACCCGGCCAGGTCTCTGACCTCCTCCCTATAGGCTGTCTCGTCGTCGTCGGCCTACCACTGTTGTGTCTTCTGCAAACTTAATGATGGTGTTGGAGTCGTGCCTGGCCATGCAGTTGTGGGTGAACAGGGAGTACAGGAGGGGACTGAGCAACCACCCCTGGGGGGCTCCAGTGTTGAGGATCAACGCAGCAGATGTGTTGCTACCTACCCTCACCACCTGAGGGCGGCCTGTCAGGAAGTCCAGGATCCAGTTGCAGAGGGAGGTGTTTAGTCCCAGGATCCTTAGCTTAGTGATGAGCTTTGAGGGTACTATGGTGTTGAACGCTGAGGTGTAGTCAATGAATAGCGTTCTCACATAAGTGTTCCTTTTGTCCAGGTGGGAAAGGGCAGTGTGGAGTGCAATAGAGATTGCATCATCTGTGGATCTGTTTGGGTGGTATGCAAATTGGAGTGGGTCTAGTGTTTCTGGGATAATGGTGTTGATGTGAGCCATGACCAGCCTTTCAAAGCACTTCATGGCTACGGACGTGAGTGCTACGGGTCTGTAGTCATTTAGGCAGGTTGCCTTGTTGGTATTACAGTTGGCATTACAGACCCAATCAGGGACATGTTGAAAATGTCAGTGAAGACACCTGCCAGTTGGTCAGCACATGCCCGGCGCACACGTCCTGGTAATCCGTCTGGCCCCGCAGCCTTGTGTATGTTGACCTGTTTAACTTCTTATGGCTGCAATCCTGTTAACGGGATCGACATGACAACAGCCAGTGAAAGTGCAGGGCGCCAAATTCAAACAACAGAAATCTCATAATTAAAATTCCTCAAACATACATGTATCTTATACCATTTTAAAGGTAATCTTGTTGTTAATCCCACCAAAGTGTCCGATTTTCAAATAGGCTTTTCAGCAAAAGCACCACAAACGATTATGTTAGGTCACCACCAACTCACAGAAAGATTCAGCCATTTTTCCAGCCAAAGAGAGGAGTCACAAAAAGCACAGAGATAAAATTAATCACTAACCTTTGATGATCTTCATCAGATGACACTCATAGGACTTCATGTTACACAATACATATGTCTTGTTCGATTAAGTTCATATCTATATCCAAAAACCTCAGTTTACATTGGCGCCATGTTCAGAAATGCCTCCAAAATATCCGGAGAAATTGCAGAGAGCCCCGTCAAATAACAGAAATACTCATCATAAACTTTGATGAAAGATACATGTTTTACATAGAATTAAAGATACACTTGTTCTTAATGCAACCGCTGTGTCAGATTTCAAAAAGCTTTACGGCAAAACACAATATTCAATAATCTGAGAACAGCGTTCAGCCACAAAAGCAGCCATACAGTTACTCGCCAAATTGTGCATTCAACAAAACTCATAAAAAGCATTATAAATCTTCACTTACCTTTGCTGATCTTCGTCGGAATGCACTCCCAGGACTCCCACTTCCACAAGAAATGTTCGTTTTTTTCGGTAATGTCCATCATTTATGTCCAAATAGCTATTTTTGTAATGTGTTTGGTAAACCAATCCAACGTCAGGGAAGCGCGTTCACTAAAACCTGACAAAATGTCAAAAAGTTCCGTAACAGTCCGTAGAAACATGTCAAACGATGTCTTGAATCAATCTTTAGAATGTTTTTAACATAAATCTTGAATAACGTTCCAACCGGAGAATTACATTGACTTCAGATGAGCGAAGGAACAGAGCTCCCTCTCATGTGAACGCGCATGGTCAAAGAATGGTCAGGTCATGGCAGACCTGACTAATTCCCCTCTCATTCGGCCCCCCCCTTCACAGTAGAGGCATCAGACAAGGTTCTACAGACTGTTGACATCTAGTGGAAGCCGTAGGAAGTGCAAACTCATCCATATCTCGCTGTGATTTCAATGGGATCTTGGTTGAAAATCGACCAGCCTCAGAATTTCCACTTCCTGTTTGGATTTTCTCAGGTTTTTGCCTGCCATATGAGTTCTGTTATACTCACAGACATAATTCAAACAGTTTTAGAAACTTCAGTGTTTTCTATCCAATACTAATAATACTATGCATATATTAGCAACTATGACTGAGGAGTAGGCTGTTTACTCTGGGCACCTCTGTGTACCTTTCATCCAAGCTACTCAATACTGCTCCTGCAGCCATAAGAAGTTAAACGTCTTACTTACGTCGGCTATGGAGAGTGTGATCACACAGTCGTCCGAACAGCTGATGCTCTCATGCATGCCTCAGTGTTGCTTTCCTCGAAGCGAGCATAGAAGTGATTTAGCTCGTCTGATAGGCTCGTGTCACTGGGCAGGTCACGGCTGTGCGTCCCTTTGTAGTCTGTAATAGATTTCAAGCCCTACCACATAAGATGAGCGTCGGAGCCGGTGTAGTATGATTCAATGTTAGCCCTGTATTGATGCTTTGCCTGTTTGATGGTTCATCACAGGGCGTAGCAGGATTTCTTGTAAGCTTCCGGGTTAGAGTCCTGCACCTTGAATGCGGCAGCTCTACCCTTTAGCTCAGTGCGAATGTTGCCTGTAATCCATGGTTTCTGGTTGGGTATGTACGTACAGTCACTGTGGGGACGATGTCCTCGATGCACTTATTGATAAAGCCAGTCTGATGTGGTGTACTCCTCAATTCCATTGGAAGAATCCCGGAACATGTTCCAGTCTGTGATAGCAAAACAGTGCTGTAATTTAGCATCTGCTTCATCTGACCACTTTTTATAGACCGAGTCACTGGTGGTTCCTGCTTTAATTTTAGCTTGTAAGCAGGAATCAGGAGGATAGAGTTGTGGTCGGATTTACCAAATGGAGGGCGAGGGAGAGCTTGTACGCATCTCTGTGTGTGGAGTACAGGTGATCTATAATTTTTTTCCCTCTAGTTGCACATTTAACATGTTGATTGAAATTTGGTAGAACTGATTTAAGTTTCCCTGCATTAAAGTCTCTGGCCACTAGGAGGGCCGCCTCTTGGTGAGTTGTTTGCTTATTTCCTTAGACCACACTCAGTCAGCTGTATTAGTGCCAGCATCTGTCTGTGGTGGTAAATAAACAGCCACGAAAAGTATAGCTGAAAACTCTCTAGGCAAGTAGTGTGGCCTGCAATTTATCACAATATACTCTACAACAGGCGAGCAAAATCTAGAGACTTCCTTAGATTTCGTGCGTCAGCTGTTGTTTACAAATATGCACAGACCACCCCCCCCTCGTCTTACCGGAGTGTGCTGTTCTATCTTGCCGGTGCAGCGTATATCCCGCGAGCTGAATATCCATGTCGTCATTCAGCCACGATTCCATGAAACATAGGATATTACAGTTGATGTCCCGTTGGCAGGATATTCGTGATCGTACCTCGTCTAATTTTTTGTCCAATGATTGCACGTTGGCGAGTAATATTGACGGTAACGGCAGCTTTCCCACTCGCCTTCTGCGGATCCTCACGAGGCATCCCGTTCTGTGTCCTCTGTACCTGCGTTTCTTCCTCTTGCAAATAACGGGGATGTTGGCCCTGTCGGGTGTTTGGAGAATGTCCTGTGTGTCTTGCTTGTTGAAGAAAGAAATCTTTGTCTAATCCGAGGTGAGTGATCGCTGTCCTGATATCCAGAAGCTCTTTTTTGCCGTAAGATACGGTTGCAGAAACATTATGTACAAAATAAGTTACAAATAACACGGAAAGAAAAACACATAGTAGCACAATTGGTTGGGCGCCCGTAAAACTGCTGCCATTTCTTCCCCCGCCATTTTATCTCAAACATAGATAAATGTGTGAGGTCTGCATGGCAGAACAGGCTCAACTCACAGGTTTAACTCGAGCCATAATGTTAGAGCACAGAATATACAGGGAGGGCCAGTTCCAAATATCTGAGGCAGGTAGGCTACAAAGATGCAAATAAACGATCAAGGATCTGTTCTTAAATGTTTTAGCATAAACCAGATTTTAAGCATATTTATTATTATGATATGTTTTAAATATATGCATTTTGAATAGAAAATTCGAGCATAATGTTTTAAACTGGGGAACTCCATTTCCCCTATGCTGGACGGAGGTGGTATCACCTAACACGCCCCTCCATTTCAGGATAATAGGACTTGCCAATTAGCGGCACGCTCTCTAACAAGTGCACCTGGCCTCTGTGCTGCAGACAAGGCACCAGAAAAGAGCTGCAAACACTCAAATGGTAAAACTTAGAAGTAATTGTTAGAATTAATATATGCAGCAATTCAATAAAGGTGTGTCTTTGATATTTGAAATGGAAACCACATGTTGGGTCATTATTTGATTGGACACTAAATGTTTGGTGCAAGTTAATGTTAAAGTGCAAAGGAAAGGGCTTTTTAGCTGTGAAGGTACATGTGGTCGTCACATCACAAGATGGTGTTGTGTAACAGTCTCTTACACGATGTACTGCGTTTTGGTTCTGGGTTTCTCCTCCAGATTATCTAAATCACTTCTGCCCTTCATGATTTGCTTTTCTAGGATTCGACTCTTGCAGACGGGAATATGTTCAACGCCTCAATGCAGACATCCCCAGGCTCCATGGTCAACCAGTGTAAGTTTGAGGAGGATGAGGAGGGTGACTCTAAAGACATCTTCATTACTGTGGACAACCCAGAGAGTCATGTGACTGCCATTGAGACCTTCATCACCTACAGAGTTCTGACCAAGGTGAGGGGTGTGTGTAATGTACTGTATGTCTTCTAGAAATGGAATTGCATCGATTGTACAGTATTTACTAGACTGTGTATTTGCCAATAGAATTGAGTTAATCTGGTCTTCACTGTGTTTCTCTCTCTCTGCCTGCCTCAGACCACACGGAGTGAGTTTGACAACTCTGAGTACGAAGTCCGCAGGCGCTACCAAGACTTCCTCTGGCTCAAAGGGAAACTGGAGGAGGCCCACTCAACTCTCATTGTTCATGTATGTAGTGTCTGACCTGTGAAGGAATTGAGAATTTGGTTAAACTCCATACTATCGATGCACTGTACATATTTCTGAGCTCCGTTTTAATCTTCCTTCCTGTCCTCAGCCTCTGCCAGAGAAGTTTGTGGTGAAGGGGATGGTGGAGAGGTTCAATGGTGATTTCATCGCGACACGGAGGAAAGCTCTCCACAAGTTCCTTAATCGTATTGCTGATCACCCCATTCTGTCCTGCAGCGAAGACTTCAAAGTCTTCCTTAGTGCTCAGGCCTGGGTAAGCAAGCATATACCAACCGCATACATAAACGTGCACCAAACACATCATCCATAAAAGCTTTCAGAAAGACAGATGTTACGCAGTCCGACTACACACCTGCTACGTCAAGCTAGTCTAACGTGCACATGGTATAGTCACGCTGCCCTACCACTAAACCTGATTAGCATACTAGTTTAATGCCTAGACTTTAACTCTGAATGAATGCCTCCCTTGTGTCCCAGTGTCTTTAGCATGTTATCAGTTTACGGGTTAGTTTATACATTTTGTTGTACCATTAAAAAAAAAAAAAAAAAAAGCACCCAACTTGAAAAAGACATACACACACATGAGTAAAATCATGGAGGATAACACACAATACAGTCTGGGACTTACTCCCATTGTGGTCTTCTTGTAACAAGATGGCTAGGCAAGATCCAACACGGTTGAACACAGTGACAGCGAGATAATAAAACAAAAATATCTATCTCATTGCAGTTACATCATAGAACAGGGATACCACCACTGGATTGTATTCATATGGGCACAGAAGACATCAAACAGTTTTTTAAACTTTATTTTCAAAGCTGCCCAGAGAGGATGTTTTTATGGGCAGAGGCAACTCATTCCACTCTAAGGCTCCAGTATACAAGAAAGTAGCTTTCCAAGCACACCTGATCTGGTGCTGTGATTGTGTGTATCCCTAACACGGGGAAAGTAATCAGTTAGATGTCTGGGCGCTGTTCTTAAGACAATCAAGTTTAGCCAACACATATTATACTCTTATGTCAGGACATAACATTAGGCCTTGGCCTCAATGAGAACAGGGATACCACCACTGGATTGTAGTTTAGGTTGAAGGGGTTTTTTCTCATCTGATCAGGCATTTGGTGTGCTGTTTGAGTTTGTGGAACATAACATTTAATCCAAGGTCAATGTGACATGGAAGCCATTTCTGTAGCTTGATGACAGTGGAATGTTCTAGTCTAGAGCACATGTTATTGTTACAATGAAAGGACAGGATACAGTATCTGTCTCTGACATACATCATTTGTCTATCAATATTATATCTATCAATATTATGTACATCTCACTCCTTCCAATGTAAAGCATAAGTAAGATCAAGGAATATAATTAGCTGAAATCTGCCATACTACAGGATGGGACTTTGTCACTGATCATTGTTTTTTCTTAAGCCTTTATTTGACACTTGTTTGTGTTGGCGTGTGCATGCTTGTCTGTCCGTCTGTCCCTGTAGGAGCTGACAACCTATAAGAAGCAAGGACCGGGGTTCCTGAGCAGGATGGGGGAAACGGTGCGAGCGGTGGCTAACTCAGTCAGAGGGGTGAAGAACCGGCCAGAGGAGTTCACCGCCATCCAGGAGTACGTAGAGGATTTCAGCAACAAGATCAGCTCCCTGGACAAAGTCACCCAGAGGATTGTCAAAGAACAGAAAGGTAAGACCACATATAAACATACCAACTATAAACTTACCAACTAACTAGTTTATACTATTATGGGTACGCACACTGAATTACATGTGAATGTAGTGTTTTCAATCAGACTTGTAAATCGCTCCATTTCAAACAGAGAATGATAGAGGACTCTTGATCTTTGTATCTGTCCCATTATGGTGTCTGTGACCGCACGGGCAGTGACATTGAGGCAATCTCTATTTTGAAGTTGTACATTTTCTTCTACTTCTGTGAGTTGGTAAAAAACTGAAATGGTGCATACTGCCACCTGGAGTGTGTATGAACAGGTATAAAGCCAAGCGTGGCTATTTACAGCCACCTCCAGTTATGGAATATTTGCTCATTGTCATCCTTCATTAACCCATAGGAAGTTCCACCCAGTTGACTACTTCAAAATGGTGAAAGTCATCAATGCCACTGCCCATGCTAAAACAGAGTCCTCTATCTCTAGGGTCTCAAAGGACCTGGAGGAGCTGAAGGGTAGGGCATTGTGGGTAGGGTAGTTGACAGTACATATCCCTGTTCATGTCTCAGAGTACCTGGAGGAGCTAAAGGAGTACGGGCCCACCTACACCCTGTGGTCGGGCTCGGAGGAGGAGCTAGCAGAGCAGTTAAAAGGTGTAGCCGGCTGCATAGAGAGGTGCTGTAAAGAGACAGAGGAACAGGTCGGCCATCTCTCAGACACCCTGGTGCCTGTTTTACACGAGTATGTCCTGTGTGCTGAGACACTCAAGGTAAGTCAGCTCCTCTGGCGTAAGAGACTAATTAATGGAAGTCGTTTAACCAGCTGTGAAGTGGCGTTTAGATGTCATTAAGAGGCCAAATGACAGCCCAGCACTGTGCAGTACTTGCTAAACCTGTAATGTTGATGAAACATGAAAGGCTTTGACTTAACTTGCCCCCATCACCCACACATATTTACGTAGTCTACGTACACAAACATACCTACTGTGTACATAATATCAAGCCTAATGCATTTTTTTGTTGGATTTTCAGGAATAAGCCATGATCACCCCTAGATCATTTTATTTAATTTTTTTCTAGGCAGTATTGAGACGGAGGGATAACATTCAGGCTGAATTTGAGGCCAAGAATGAAACTCTGGCCACCAAGAAAGTTGACCGAGATACAGTAAGTGCAATATTGACTTTTTATAAATGTAAGTAATTTAGCAGACGCTCTTATCCAGAACAACTTTGTTAGTTATCTTAAGATGTATACTCTAAGTGGGACAACCACATCTCAGTCATAGTAAGTCTGTTTTTCCTCACAGTAGCTATTAGCAAAATCAGTGCTGGGGGGGATTCGAGTGTTAGTTTAGGAAAGGTACGTTTTTATTCTATAATATCTTATATGTACCTTCTATAAGCCATCAGGCGGCCTACCTGATGCTTCAGTGCAATTTCCCAGAGATTAGGAGCAATAAAGCTGTGCTGCGTGAACTGCCTCCTCGTCACCTCTCATTTTAAATCAAGCTGTCTTAAGCCAGAGGAGGAGCTTTGGCGATATTGGAAAAGGCCTCCTCTGAGGATTATCTAAATATCTCCGGATAGTTCAGGATGTCCCTCTTGAGCTCCTGGCACACTTCAGGAAACTGGGTGGTAAATATTGTCTAATAAAGCCTTGATAATCGTTGCGTAATGAAAACTCCCACATCTATTGACGTCTTACATCGAAATGCCACTGACTGGTGGTAAGATCTGAGATGGATGGAGAATAAAGAACAGAAAGGGTGTGGACAGAACTGTTAAGGATTATTGCTGTTCCAGTCCTGTGGGTGTCCCTGGTTCCCTCCTAGCTTAGCAGTGACCTTTTTACCCTGAGATTTTAATTAGAGAGCTGGCTAAGAAATCACCTATGGATTTCCAACAAAGCACTGTAATAGTGTGTGTGAAACAATGGGATCTAGAGTTCTAGAACAATGAAGGACTGTGAGGATAAGGTTTACAGTACTTTGTGAATGAGTCAGAATGTCAAACTTACTATATGCTTTTGTTGCAGGTCCCAGTGTTTTACCTAATAAACACAATAACTGAGTTGGAGCTCTATCATGTAGTTTCACCTGAAAAGGCTATATGCAAAATAAGATTAGGCTACATTCATGTGACAGTCTGACGTAGTATGCCACCCATAGTATGTCATATAAACAACTAGGCATATACAACATATGTTGACAACTTGAACTTTTTATGTCATTATGTATAAGATAGTCGAAATGAGACGGGGTCTATTAGTGCGGTCATCATCTTGTACTTTACTGTTCTTATGCCACTGCTTATTAGCAGATCTGGGATCAGCTTCCCCAATCCTAACCTTAACATTTTAGCTGAGAAAATGACAAAACTGAAGCAAGATCAGCATCTAAGGGCAACTTCACCATGCGGACATGAGCATTCATTCCTGTTCCTGTTGTTGTGGCTTTTGCCCTCTGACCTCTGTGACATCCTGACCTTCCTGTGATGTGACTGGAGGAGTCTAGTGATCTAGGTTTTGTGTGGGGGAGCCTGCTGGGTAAAAACCCTGAAGAAGCCAGACATCAGAGGCAGGAGAGACTTGATGGGGAGATTGAAGAGGTACAGCGGACTGTAGGGCATGCCAACATGCAACTGTACTACACATTATGGGCTCACCAGCTTCTGCTTAACTTGGCTTTGTGTGGAGCTTTTAGCTTTCCCTTTGCTGAATGGATATGGTTGAGATGTTAGCTATTTCAAAATGAGCAAAAATATGACACTAGAAAGTCAAATAAGCTAATTATTAACACAATTTAATTGTTAACACAACTTAAAATGCTACCAACTATCGACTTGTCCATTCAAGCAAGCAGTGGTTGAGCAAGTCTCACCTTTTTCTAACAGCTTGTTTGTGCTGTACATAGTTCCCTGGACAGTAGTTCTAGGTTATCCTGACCCTAACCTCTAACACGTTGGCTGAGTTCGTTGGATGCTGTTTCTGGCCTAACTCATAGATAGTGCATTTAACACGGACTGGCTGTGGTTTGAAGCAGGATGCCATATTTCCATTTCCCAGCACAACAGGTCTGGAGAGAGGATGTATCGTGCTCTTCTCAAAGCCTTGCCAAGGTGCATGAAACGGGGAAACGGCTGGACATAAAATTGTAATCTATTTGAACCAATAGATGGCAGTGATGCTTCAGTCAAGAAACAAAACACAGAAAAAAAATGAAACGTCTTCTGTCAATTGTTCACTTTCCACCCAACTTATAATGATTTGAGAAGGGTAATCTGTTGGGTTGTAATTATGGAAAAGGTTAACATAAGCGTGTGTGTGCGCGACCCTGTGTGCGCGTGCGTGTGACCCTGTGTGCGCGTGCGTGTGACCCTGTGTGCGCGTGCGTGTGACCCTGTGTGCGTGCGACCCTGTGTGTGTGTGCGCGTGCGTGCGACCCTGTGTGTGACCCTGTGTGTGCGCGCATGACCCTGTGTGTGACCCTGTTCCTAATGATGTGTCCACATTGCCACCTGGGAGATAAATGCTGGTCCAGACATAGACTGAGACCGGGGTTACAGGCTTAGCTGCTATCTCCCCAACCTCCCTCGTTACACCTGACAAGCTCTCCTAATCAACACACACACACACCCCGTAAAGTCTCGCATCGATCCCCTCTTAACAGGACCAGAGCAGGAGTGCCAACGCAGCACAACCCTTATCAGCTCCACCTGTCAATATCCACCTGGTCTCAAATGGAGCCATGCATATCTGAGCACTGCTAATTTGACAGCGAGGTCTCCCTCAGGACCCTGTGTCTTCTCCCTGTGTATCTGATTAATTATTCAATCATTTCCTCTGTGTGTGTTTTCTGATAGACAGTCGTGTGTTTCAGGGCTACGGACTGAGACTGTTGTACTCTAGAGGAAGTGCTTGTTTAGAGGAGAGACTGAGGCATTGGGCTGGTTAGGTAGGACCATGAGAGAACTGATGAATCAATAACACTGCAGTAAACAGGACCATTGAGAGAGATGGCTCTCCAGAGGGGTGTATGTATCACAAAGTAGCAGGAGCAGCAAAGTTGGCCAGCTAACTTTGATAAACATTTACTTGATCACAAAGCATTATTAGCTAACGTGGATAAACATTGATGTATAGTCTACCTTTTGATATGTTTTAAATGTCAACTGTCCAAACTGGATTAGTACGTTAGCAGCTAACTTTGATAAACATTCACAAGTTTTGATCATTAGGCTATATCACACGTAGATAGTGTAGATAGTGTAGATATGCCAAATAATAAACCACTAGCTTAAAGGTTTTCGTTTATTATGTCAATGAAATGACAAGACAAATGTATTATCATTGGAAAGCCTGATTTGGGAGCTATCCAAGGAGGAAATAATCTCAATTAGCCTTGCCTATGAATCCGATTATAACACTATGTTACATTTACTACTACTGCCTCTGCGTGGTGAGACTATTCACTGCTTCCATCAGACCAGAAGCTATTCATCAGCAGTTTTCAGGGGCACGGTGGCTGTGTCCGAATACCCATACTAGCGTACTACATACTTAAACTGCATACTACACTGAAAAATATAAACGCAACATGGAACAATTTCAAAGATTTTACTGAGTTACAGTTCATGTAAGGAAATCGGTTAATTGAAATAAATAAATTAGGCCCTAATCTATGGATTTCACATGATTGGGAATACAGATATGCATCCCTTGGTCACAGATACCTTAAAGAAAGGTAGGGGTGTGGATCAGAAAACCAGTCAGTATCTGGTGTGACCAATTAACTCATGCAGCGCAACACAACTCCTTCGGCATAGAGTTGATCAGGTGGTGGTTTTTTCTCCTGTGGAATGTTCTCCTGCTCCTCTTCAGTGGCTGTGTGAAGTTGCTGGATATTGGTGGGAACTGGAACACGCTGTCGTACACGTCAATCCAGAGCATCCCAAACGTGCACCTGTGTAATGATCATGCTGTTTATTCAGCTCCTTGATATGCCACACCTAGCAGGTGGATGGATTATCTGGCAAAGGAGAAATGCTCATTAACAGGGATGTAAACAAATTTGAGAAAAATAACCTTTGTTATTTTAAACTATACTGTTCAAAAATATAAACACAACATTTAAAGTGATGGTCCCATGTTTCATGAGCTGAAATTTAAAAAAAATAATAATAATAATTTGCATACGCACAAAAAGCTTATTTCTCATTTGTTGCACAAATTTGTAGTGAGCATTTCTCCTTTGCCAAGATAATCCATCCACCTGACAGGTGTGGCATATCAAGAAGTGGGATGGTCTCAATGGGGGTGTTGAGTACTTCTGTCGGTAATAAAGCCATTTTGTGGGGGAAAACTTATTCCGATTGGCTGGGCCTGGCTTCCCCGAGGGTGGGCCTATGCCCTCCAAGGCCCACACATGGCTGCACCCCTGCGCATTCATGTGAAATCCAAAGTTTAGTGCCTAATGAATTTATTTCAATTGACTGATGTCCTTATATGAACTGTTACTCAGTAAAAATCTTTGACATTGTTGCGTTTTTATTTTGTTCATTATATTTTGAATGTAAGTATGGGTATTCGGACATGGCCACTGTCTTTAAATATAACTGTCCCTGTCACGTGAGGTCTTTGGGTGAAGGTCTTCTTGCTTCAAGTGTTCTGTATGTCCAGGTTGTTGATGTGAAGATGTGGTTGATGTGAAGGGATATTGCACTGTAATATGTCATGTTGGTAGGAGGAGGATGATGATGATGTTTGTGTGTGTTAGCTGAAGGAGGAGATTGATAAACTGGAGGACCGTGTGGAATGGGCCAACAACGCTCTGAAGGGGGACTGGGGCCGATGGCAGAGGAGCATGAGAGGAGACCTCAAATCAGCCTTCTTCTCCACCGCAGAGAAGAACGTAGACTACTACGAGAAGGTGAGATACAAGATACTCTGACTGGTTAGCGGGATGGATAGATGGAGGGAGGGAAAGTTGGATTGAGCCACTTGATATGGGAGAAAGAGTTGGATAGATGAGTCGAATAAGAAAGAGAAGCAGGGTTGGGGGTGTGACTGGTATAAGCAGAGTGGGAGTTGGGGGCGATGGAAGAGAATAAGAAAAAGGTAAATTAGAGAAATGGAAAAGCACTTGGAGAGAATGTGAGAAAGACTAAAACAATTGTGTGTCAGGGAGAGAACTCCCCTGACTGATTCATTTTGGGGAAATGAGAGACAAATCTACACAACTAAAGTTGTTAGTGGTAATTTACAATGTATCTTTTATAGATATTTTTGGGATGGATTTTAACTAAATCATTCAATGCAGTTTCAGCAGAAATATGGTTCTCTGTGCTGTGTATTTCTAGTCACTGTCTGGACAACTGCCAGTAGAGGGAAGTAGTACTTCATTTTTATTCACACTCACATATTACTGTCAGTTTATAGAGGTTGTCAATGCAGATAATTCCAGAATAAATTGATGCTTCATCTTATGGATATTGTAAATAGTATGTGGACATCAGTTGCGGTCGGTGGCTTTTAAAATGAGGGAGGACGATCGTTTTATTTAATGAGCATGGCCTTATTTCTATTAGCATATTGGATGACTGATATTCATATTTCATTCACCCAGCTCTGTAACATTGATAGGTTTAGGCTACTATGTGATACTCAAATTTTCCTTATACCCATCATGAGGCTGCTACAACCTAGCCTATGAATGAAAGTTTACGATGTAGAGAAATTTGAGTAATCAAGGTGACACATTCAATACCACCTTGCACAATCTTGCCTGCATCTGGCTGATCTAAGGTGTAATCATTAGTCCTACAGTTGCAAACGTTTATCCCCATTTGCTTCCGTTTAAAAAAACGTTTTTAAACAGAATCGGCAGAATGAATACACCCCTGATCACACACAAAAGAAACCAGGTCACTTTCATAGCAGCCACATGCGAACAGCATGATCCCTTTGATCGTTGGATAATTCCTTCTCACATCTATGCGCTCTCCTCTCACCGGTTCCCTTCGGTTGTGAACTTCAGTACACATTACAACCGCTGTCTGTGACAAGGCGAAAAAACCTTTCCAAACATATCATCACCGCTAACCACTACACACAGCCTACATCGTTGTCACCATATTAGCTAACGTCAAGTCAACATAGTTGTAGTAGCTAACGCGTTAGTAAAACGGCTACAATCATGCAGTACAGTTGACAAGCAGTTTAACAGTTACACAATGGCGGGCCTCGGTGGCAATACATTTATAAAACCAGAAGCTTACCTTGGCATGGAAGAGCTCTAGTGTTGGATAGCCATTACCAGCTGGCTAACATCCCCCTCTGTTTGAGCCAGGTGTTTGAGTAGGTTAAACTAGCTAGCTGCATTGGCTAGCTAAGTGAACAAAAAATATATAATAATATAGCTAGCTCTCTTTCTCTTGCATCTCCTTAATTTTTCAGGAATGAATTTGTTCAACTATTGTCTTTCTCTTTGAGTCAACTACTCACCACATGTTATACACTGCAGTGCTAACTAGCTGTAGCTTATGCTTTCAGTACTAGATTAATTTACTGATCCTTTGATTGGGTGGACATGTCAGTTCATGCTGCATGAGCTCTGATAGGTTGGAGGACATCCTCCGGAAGTTGTCATAATTACTGTGTAAGTCTATGGAAACGGGTGAGAACCACGAGCCCACTAGGTTTTGTATTGAAGTCGATGTACTCAGAGGAGGACGGAAATTAGCTGTCATCCAACTACACCATGGTGCTACCCTACAGAGTGCTATTGTCATTGCAACAGTGTGGTTTAATCAATTGTTTGGTGATGTGAATATATTTAGTGTAGTTTTATCTGAAAAGTATCACTTTTTTAATGTTTCACTATAAAATATGTTTTATGAAATTCACGGGGGAGGATGGTCCTCCTCTGAGGAGCCTCCACTGGTGGACATTGGTTAGTTGGCAACCCAAGATTTGAACTATCTAAAACAAAGCTAAATGTCAATGATGGTAAGGTTTAGTAATGTTTGTTTATTTGATCTAGCTAAAAGCTGAATTGCCGTATACAGACAATAATAAATATTTATTTAGAGGAAAATCAAGACTGATGGATGAAGAGTTGATTGAAGCAGTTCGGGATGGAGTGGAGGGAGGGACGTCAATATTATCAGTGGAGGGAGCGTCACGGTAGCAGGCAGGGGATTCAGATGATCAGTCAGACACGGACAAGTCCAGGAGCCTCGGCTATGAATCTCGCAGTCAGCGACGTAATGCCTTTCCATGTATAGCCACTTGGCTCAGTTGATATGTAGCTTATCCTCCAATACCTCCGATGGGTATTCAGTACGGAGTCCTCATCTCCTCAACCTCGAGCCGTTTTCATGGCAATGTCCCAAACAGTCCCATTCACAGCTAAAACAAACTGGTTTCGCCATCAAGATGATCGGATTGTAATCTAAATATGGTGTTAAACAGTGGATGAGGGGGGGAAAAGTACAATCCTAAAACAATGTTCACACAATGTTCAATATTTACACGAATGATCAACTCCTGGCTGCCGTTACGGCACCATTGTGATAAAAAAACAAACAGACAAGTAAAATGTGTAACTATCCTTTTGAACTATCGTTTTTTTTTCTTCCCATTTTAGATATGTATTTAATAAAGCAGACTGTACACAGGGTACATATACAACAGAATGGAAGCAAAAAAGAATGTTCTGTCATTTGAAGGGTAATTTAAATATATCATTGGATTGTTACATGCGTACAATAATGTAACATATCTAGTTAGACCACAGTTGGAGCCTATTCAACCACCACTCCACTCCTCTGGGCCTGATGAACAATGGACAAACTCCACATAGCCCTGGCCTCTTTAAAGAAATCAAATGGAAACAAATACAGCTTAAACCTCTCATGGATAACCAATGCAACTCCATAAGATAAGGGCTTACAGTAGCTATTATAATAACTGTGTGAACACTTTCTCAGACAGTTATTTTGACTACATTGACTAACTATCTCTTTAATGGGTCTGATGCTGCCTGTGAGATCTCAACACACTTGTCATTCATGTTATTTTGTTCCCCTTCAATCCAATTTGCAGTTCTAAATGGTGTGTTGTCAACACACACACCCAGGTTCCCTTGTTTCAATGATACTAATCCAGACCTTCTTCATTCCATCATGGATGAATATCCGTCTTCTCCGCTGTTTATGATTACAAAGTTAGCACCCATTGCTATGCATTCCGCTTGACCAACCCCACCTGTGTTCTTCTTGGAGGAGACATAACAGCTGGTGCCAATCTTCCACCATCTGTCCAGACAGGGATTCTCGCAGAACCTAAGCCTGATCTGTAGCTGGTCTCTCTCCGTAGTCGTGGCATTTAGACTATTCCTGAACTGATCTTTCTCGGTGGTCATCATTTTAAAACTATTCTGTAGCTGGTCTTTGTCTTTAGTCAGGTTGTTGTAACTGGTCTGTAGCTGGTCTCTCTGTAGAGTAATGACCAATGACGCCATAGTAGACACTGGCCTGTGATCCCAGCCAGCAGAAGAGCACACAGCAGCCCCAAGCACACTGCAGCATCTCCAAAGGGTCTCTTCCACCACTGAAATTGTTCTGAATGTTGAGCAACAACTAATTTTCTTGGAATGGGCATGAAGGCTCTTACATTGTCATACATTTGGCCGTCAATGTCTGTATTCTTTATTGCAGTAGGTTCATAGTCTTTTCAATGATTCCGTCTGACATCTTTACAAACTTGTGCTCAACTACAGAAACGTGTACTGTTACTTCAGCTCTACTGTAGGTCTACATGCATGTCATCTCCCTGCCATGCTTCTGTGACTTATTGGAAGTGACACTGTTTTAACTGTCAACCACAGGACTGTGGCTACCACGTGACTCCCATTGGCCTTAGCTTCTAATAGAAACATGTTTGTTTCCCATAGTGCACATTTATTTTAAACTATTATGACGAAACTGAGACTCAGCGATATGATGTTGCCACAAGCAGCGCCTCAGACATTGAGATGAGCGCAATGCAAAACTTTTCTCTCACATAGTCGCACAAATGATCTGTGGGATAGCTACGGGACCGAGACGTTTAGCCTTGCGCTTCAGTGGCAGGGCTCCAGACTGCGACCATTTAGTTGCAATTTGCGGCCCTTTGACTTGGCTGTGCGATTAAAAAAAAAAGTTATTGGTCTCATCGGTGCGAGATGCACGTTCATTCACCTCACTCAAAACGTTCTATTTATTAGGAGGCTAAAACCATGATTTGGTCAAACAGTAAAGTACAACTCTCAATTTTGAGCTCAATGGCAGCTAGAGCGAGCAAAATGCGCATTGGCCATTGCGAGTGCATAGGCCTCATTGGGTGGTAGGTTACAACATTTGTTTGGACATTACTGTTAGATTAATACATGGCTACTAGCAGTGGGTATTATATTTAAAGTTGGTGATCTAGCTAATGCGTTTTGAGTTTCCCCTTACTCAGGTGCTGAATTAGCCCCAAATAAATTGGCAGGCAAATGAACCTTTTATTGAATAAATATATACAGTATGTATTTTGAATCACAACATAAAGATGATGAAACAACTAATTTCTTCAATACCATCTCAGCATATTGGCCGATAAATCCCAAAAGAATAGTATATTTTTTATTTACACATCAGCAGAGCAGAGAAAAATACCCCTCACCACCCCTAGCGCTCTGAATTTGAGTGGTTACATTTCTCCAGACCATCCCTCAGCTTTTTACCGAAAAAGCGTCAGGGAGAACACTTTTTTTTTTGTTTAAACTTCTGATTGCAGCTTTAAGCATTGAAGTTATATTTTAGCAGATAGAACAAAATGGGACCCAGTGAATTTGTACATGCGTCATATTGAAGTTTAGAAGCTAAGGTTGATGGGAGTTGCGTGATGGCTAGAGTCCTAATGGATTGACACTTTCTCATCCACTGTGGTTGACACTGTTGGCATGTTTTGACACCCTCAGCCTTCAAACAGGATTCACATTTCAACTTCCCCTTTCTGACATGCTGCTGATGGCCAATAAGGGGTATAACTCTTCAAAGAGTTATGTACAAGTGTGTGGTAATGTACAATACCAGTCAAAAGTTTGGACAACCTACTCATTTAAGTGTTTTTCTTTATTTTTTACATTATAGAATAATAGTGAAGACATCAACACTGAAATAACTCATGGAATCATGTAGTAATCAAAAAAAGTGTTAAATATATTTTGATTTGTTTTTCAAAGTAGCTTTCCCTTGATGACAGCTTTGCACACTCTTGAAGTAGGTGTCCAAACGTTTGACTGGTAATGTATGTCTGCTTTTTTCTCAGGGGTTCTTCACACCGTGTGAAACCATCTGGCAACTTTGTTTAAAGGGGAACTTAAGGAGATTTTTTGTTGTAAATGCTGGCGTGACATGCTTTAGATGGATACGGACACTTTTTAGGTGAAATGGTTTGGTATTGAAAGAAGTACCGCAGCAGCCCATGTTACAATGTTTGATGCTCATATTCATCATGTTAACTATGTAGCACTATGTAGCCTACAATTTAACCTTAAATACATTACAATTATGCACTCTTGTCTGACGCCAGCTATAAACGGAGAACTTGACTCCAAGTGAACAAGCCGACAACTCACCTTAGTGTATTAGAGATGACTTTCTTAGGCCGGTTCCTCTACGATCATCTTAAGGCCGTGGAGTTTTTATTTTGGGGTAAAATGGCTATACATAACAGGCAAAAAAACAAACATTTTACTGCACGTTTTGTACCATAACTGAGCTATCCATTTTAATAAAAGAAAAGGAAGGTTTCGGGGAAGACCTTGTGTTTTAGTATGTCCGTGGTTATTTTCAATGGTTTTTTTTCACCTCCCTGGGGGCTTCTGAAAATCAGAACGTGACACACTCATCATACTGTTTGAGTCGCCCCAAGGCTGGGCTCAACAAACACAACCCACTTAAGCATAGAGAGAGGGAGGTGGGAGAGAGGGCAGAGAGATTGAGAGAAAGTGAGCGAGGGACAGGTGGAGGACATAAGTGTGTTCGGTCTTAATCAGGCCTGTGAGGTCAGCCCTGAGTGTACAGTCAGACTATCTGTTCCAGGTAATTCTGATCGGTAGAGAACACATGTTCTAATACACCTCAATCCCATGAAAGAAAAAGTTATGGGGGAGGAGTGTACTGTATCATGTGATTCACAATGTAGCATCATTTATGAAGGACAATTCTGCAAGTATTTTTGTTGTTGATGCGACAAAATTTGGGAAACGAATACAGCCATTACCTTGCTCTCTAACAAGGTGCATATATTGAGGCGCAAATGAATTGAAGAGACGACGGTCACACTTTATTTAGCTGGTCCGATTATAAATGATCTACAGATGACATGTATTTAACGTCTACTGAACACCTACAAACCATCTACTTGGGACTATTCAAATAGTCTTACTGAGATGACGATTTGAAAGTAGTTTTTTCTTGGCGGCACATCAGAAGTTTGCTGGAGGCTGGTGTTGTATTTAGTTTTGTGTACTTGTAGGAATACAAGGCAGCATGCTAATTGATCTAGATCCTCTAGACTGAATATGAACATGGCTTCAAGTAACTCATCCTTTAATACCAGGGGTGCAACTTTGGTTTTAGAAGTGGGGGGATTATTATAAAAAATATATAATTATCCAGTCGGATAAACACTCCAAACAGCCTACCCGGCCGCTCGGAGATGTTCGCAAGGTCCGTTGCCTTGTTTTGTATCAAATTCCAATTATAAAACTGGGGTGGACAAAAATGCAATTTCAAAATGTGTAGGGTACACGTCCCCAGTGAAAGTTGCACCCCTGATTATTACCCTGCAAGAATGGAGTCTTGTCTAGGCAAGATCCATATCCGATAAGCCCATCGCTCATATGTTTTCTTGTATGGCCTGAAGGTAGCATCATTTGTTTAATGCAATATAGTGTGGGAAAAACCTCTTCCGTCGTGGGATATTTTGAGACCGAGTCCTCAGCTGCAATGGGTTTGTTGTGTAGCAGAAACAGAGGTAATTTGTCTTGATTGGTTCTTGCTGGCGAATTGGTGCACCAACTAAAGACTCTCTGCATCCCAAATTGTCCTCTATTATACTTATAGTGCACTACTTTTGACGAAGATCAATAGGACTCTGATTAAAAGTAATGCCAGTTGGGACACGTCCTTTGTCAGGGATTGAAGTGGTGGGACTTTGAATAAATTGGAAACAGCATATCCCGAGGCTGCATTCGTTGTAGCTGGGGATTTTAACAAAGGAAATGTAAGGAGAATTCTCCCGAAATTCCACCAACACATCTCTTGTCCAACTCATGGGAGAATTACATTGGGCCATTGTTATTCTGCATTCTGAGACAGATACAAAATGAACTGGTTGATTGAAGTAGGGTAATGTGTTTAAAAAACGAGTTGCAGTTTTTGAATGGTGGTGTCCATCTATTTGTTTTGCTGAATGTATGAATGACATGTTATTTCCGTGTCAAAGTGCCAGTTGGCAACCCCATCCCTTATGGGATTAATTGACACATTAACAAACATTACAATAATTCTCTGTGATAATTTAGTAATAATTATTCCGGTGTTCTGTGCATTGCACACCGCATAAATCAATGCATAATCGTAAATAAGGTTATCCAAGCAATAATTCTAACCCTAGAGCAGTAAAAATACATAGATAAATACAAAAACAAGTCTGACACAAAGAGATGGATCAAGTGTGAGACAGGCCTACACACAATCTATAAACTGTACATGCTTCCCATTTGCATATTTTTATAATTTAATTATAGGTCTCCCATTTTCCTTTATTCCAGGATTTATCATAAAATTCCGCAAATGGAAATACACAATGGACAAACGATTTCAGTTTCTCATCATGGCTCAGCCACATGATGCCAGGGTACATCTGTTGGGCTTTCTGGAATAAGAGCAAGTGTATATCGTGGTAGAAAAGGCAATAGAGGATAACATTTATTTCATTTTCTATTTCTTCGAGGTCACAATATTTACATAGTCTTCACCATTATACCAACCTGTTTTGGAGCCTAAACTCCCAACATCCGTGCCTGACCTCACTAATGCTCTTGTAGCTGAATGGAAACAAGTCCCGCAGCAATGTTCCAACTAGAGGTCGACCGATTAATCAGCATGGCCGATTTCAAGTTTTCATAACAATCAGTAATTGGCCTTTTTGGACACTAATTATGGCCGATTACATTGCAATCCATGAGGAAACTGCATGGCAGGCTGACCACCTGTTACGCGAGTGCAGTGTCAAAAGGACCTTGTGGCTGCAATGAGTCAAGGTAAGTTGCTAACTAGCATTAAACTTATCTTATAAAAAACACAATCAGTCTTCACATAATCACTAGTTAACTACACATGGTCAATGATATTACTAGGTTAACTAGCTTGTCCTGCATTGCATATAATCAATGCAGTGCCTGTTAATTTATCATTGAATCACAGCCTACTTCGCCAAACGGGTGATTTAACAAAAGCGCATTTGCGAAAAAAGCACATTCGTTGCACGAATGTACCTAACCATAAACATCAATGCCTTTCTTAAAATCAATACACAAGTATATATTTTTTAAACCTGCATATTTAGTTAAAATAAATGCATGTTAGCAGGCAATGTTAACTAGGGAAATTGTCACTTCTCTTGCATTCAGTGCAAGTAGAGTCAGGGTATATGCAACAGTTTGGGCCGCCTGGCTCGTTGCGGACTGTTTCTTCCTAACAAAGAACGTAATTAATTTGCCAGAATTTTACATAATTATGACGTAACATTGAAGGTTGTGCAATGTAACAGCAATATTTAGACTTAGGTTGCCACCCGTTCAACAGAATACGGAATGATTCCGTATTTCACTGAAAGAATGAACGTTTTGTTTTTCCGAAATAATAGTTTCCGGAATTGACCATATTAATGACCAAAGGCTCGTATTTCTGTGTGTTTATTGTAATTAAGTCTATGATTTGATAGAGCAGTCTGATTGAGCGGTGGTAGGCAGCTGCAGGCTCGTAAGCATTCATTTAAACGGCACTTTACTGCGTTTGTGAACAGCTCTTAGCAATGCTTGAAGCACAGCGCTGTTTAAACCTATCAACTCCCGAGATTAGGCTGGCAATACTGAAGTGCATGTAAGAACATCCAATAGTCAAAGGTATATGAAATACAAATGGTATAGAGAGAAATAGTCTACATGTCATAATTCCTCTAATAACTACAACCTAAAACTTAACTGGGAATATTGAACCACCAGCTTTCATATGTTCCCATGTTCTGAGCAAGGAACTTAAACGTTAGCTTTTTTACATGGCACATATTGCACTTTTACTTCTCCAACAGTGTTTTTGTGTTATTTAAACCAAACTCAACATGTTTCATTATTTATTTGAGACTAAATAGATTTGATTTATGTATTATATGAAGTTAAAATAAAAGGGTTCACTGTTCATTCAGTATTGTTGTAATTGTCCGATTTTAATCGGTATCGGCTTTTTTTGGACCACCAATAATCAGTATCGGCGTTGGAGAATCATAATCAGTCAACCTCTAGTTCCAACATCTAGTGGAAAGCCTTCCCAGAAGAGTGGAGGCTGTTATAGCAGCAAAGAAGGGACCAACTCCATATTAATGCCCATGATTTTGGAATGAAATGTTTCAGCTTTTGGCCATGTAGTATATCTCTTGCACACATTCACCCTTAATCAAACAAAAGGTTCTCAATTTGGGTTGATGATTCATCTCAACACCCATTTCTTTTCATATTGCAGCATCAGTTTTTTAATAGCACCTATGACTCCCTTAATTTGGTTTTTGTACAACTGTTCAGTCACTGTTGGGAAAGGTCGGACATTTCAGTGGCCTAGGCCTCCCCCTATCGATAGATCCCATTAAAAACTTAGCTGGCTATTCTGGCAATTGGTATATCCAACAGTCTATTCCAAAGTCTCACCAAATACCTTCCATCACAGCTCACAGGGTTCCCGGCCCATGCTCCCAGTCATTACCAGTAAAGGTGCAAACTTGTCGATACCTAAAAAATAACGTACTGCTCTGTTTATAGATGTTTGTTTTTTTAGATGCCTCTTAGCACCCCACATTCCTGCTGAAAAGTCCAGAACAGGACATGTATGTCTGATACAGTTTGGAATACGTGGCATAATCAATGAGTGTGTTTTTGTTGTTCCTACTACTCCAAGAGCTCTACTTGCTGAGTCGGCCAGGGCACATATAGAAAGGTCATATGTTCAACAAAATAAAGACCTAAATATTTATAATTGCTAGTAAACTCAAGAATTTCTTCACCAAAACCAAACCAAACCGAAAAGCACTTATCTTAGTACCTGGGTTTGTAAAATGCAATGTCTGTGTGGGTTTTCTGGTTGATCATTAGTCTCTATCTTTTCAACCAGTTGACTGTACATAATGCAGTATTTCTGCAGGTCATGTTCAGTTTCTGCCATCAAAATAATGTAATTAGCATGTAAGAGGATACTTAGCATTTCATCATATCTTACTCCAATATTTAACTAATTTATTTATCTAAATCATTCATTAACATAGCAAACAGAGGCGGTGTTAAGGCGTCTCCTTGTTTTACACCTGATTGTGGGAAACCAATCGGTAGCATATTCATGACGCTGGGAAAATTGTGCGCCGCCTCATGGGTCTCCCGGTCGCGGCCGGCTGCGTTTTCAGGCAACATGTCTTTTTTTATAAAATGATTCCTCAAAATATTCCACGTTTGTTATCTGAGAACAAACTAGCAATCATTTTCTCCCACTCATGAACTACCTGTGTAATATCAGAGTTCAGCCCCCCCTGCTCTTCCCTGACTTCCCTGATTTTCTTATGTCGTTTTGGTTCTAACTTATTTATTTTGGTTCCAGAACTGAAGGTTTCTTGTCTGTATCTACTCAAGATGTAATAACTACACTCTCTGATATCTGTTTGAATAGGCCAAGTCTTTTATCAAACACATGCTGTTTTTCTTAACTCATCAATCCAATGTGGCTTGTTCGGCTTGTAAACTTTCCTGGACTTACCCTATCACCAGCAGTCTACCAGGTGACGCACACTCACACAAAACACACGTACACGCTATCTTACACACACACACCCACATCCTTGCTATGGCACCGATAGACGTTGCAGCTCTGCTTCTAGCTCCTAAACAATTTTGCAGTATTTTTTTTGTTTTTTCTTAGATTAATAACCCAGCATGTTTTTTTCGACCAATGCGACCAATACAATTAAATTTGATTTAACACCTCAAAGTCACAAACACGTGCACACACACACTCACAAATACTGTATTCCCGATGTGGCTCATAGTAATATTTCTACTACTGTACTTTGTATTTAATTACACTGTTTCTATACACCACATATTTATCTACCGGTACTTGATTCTTGACATAGCTCACTAATATATCTACTGCTGTACGTATCAGTCTTAGTATGTCTTGTGGAAATTATTTTCGGTGTACATAGTGGTTTCAGAAAGTATTCCCACCCCTTGACTTTTTCTTACTGCCTGAATTGCAAATGGATTAAGTTGAGATTTTGTCAATGGCTTACACACACTACGCCATAATGTTTATGGAAATGTTTCCATATTTAAAAATAAAGCTGAATATTCTTGAGTCAAGCATGTGATGACATGCTTAAATAAGTTCAGGAGTAGAAATGTGCTTAACAATTCGCATCGGTTGCATGGACTCACTCTGTGTGCAATAACTGTGTTTAACAATGATTTTCAAGCACAGATTCAACAACACAGACCAGGCAGGTTTTCCAATTCCTCGCAAAGAAGGGCACCTATTGGTAGATGGGTGGGGGGGGGGAAGCTTTATTACACCTAGTCACTACAAAGATACAGGAGTCCTTCCTAACCGCTCAGGGATTTCACCATGAGGCCAATGGTGGCTTTAAAACAGAGTTTGTCTGTGGTATGAGAACTGAGGATGGATCAACAATTGTAGTTTCTCCAGAATACTAACCTAAATGACAGTGAACAGAATGAAGCCTGAGAGGTATATGATTTGGAGTCCCATAGGGCGGTGCACAATTGCCCCAACATCGTCCGGGTTTGGCCGGGCTAGGCCGTCATTGTAAATAAGAATTTGTTCTTAACTGACTTGCCTAATTAAATTAAAAAATTACCTGAACCATTTATTTTTTATCAGTCAACCTATCAGGGTAGTTACAAACAGCACAGGAATTTAAATCAACATGTATTGATCACATCTTTACTAATGCTGCAGAAATGCGCTTGAAGGCAGTATCCAGATCCATCAGATGTAGTGATCACAATATAGTAGCTAGGAAAACCAAAGTTCCAAATGCTGGACCTAATATAGTGTATGAGGTCATTCAATAAGTTTTGTAGTGATTCCTATGTTATTGATGTAAAGAATATCTGTTGGTCCGTGGTGTGCAATGAGGAGCAAACAGACACTGCACTTGACACATTTATGAAATTGCTTATTCCAGTTGCTAATAAGCATGCACCCATTAAGAAAATTATTATAAAAACTGTTAAATCCCAGTGGATTGATGAGGAATTGAAAAAGTGTGTGGTTGAGAGGGATGAGACAAAAATAATGGCAAATAAGTCTGGCTGCACAGCTGATTGGCAAACTTATTGTAAATTTAGAAATCATTTGACTAAACTGAATAAAAATAAGCAGAAACTACACTATGAAAAGCTTTGGAGCACCTTAAATTAAATTCTGGGAAATAAGGCAAACTCAGCTATATCATTAATTGAAACAGATGGCTCATTCATTACAAAAACAACTGATATTGCCAACTACTTTAATGATTTTTTTCATTGGCAAGATTAGCAAATGTAGGCATAACATGCCAGCAACAAATGCTGACACTACACATCCAAGTATATCTGACCAAATGATGAAAGACGAGCATTGTCATTTTAAATTCCGAAAACTTAGTGTGGAAGAGGTGAACAAAAATATTGTATATCAACAATGACAAGCCACAAGGGTCTGACAACTTGGATGGAAAATTACTGCAGATAATAGCGGAAAATATTGGCACTCCTATTTGCCACCTCTTCAATTTAAGCCTACTAGAAAGTGTGTGCGCTCAGGCTTGGAGTGATGCAAGTCATTCCACTACCTAAGCTTAGTAAAGCCCCCTTTTACTGGCTCAAATAGCCAACCAATCAGCCTGTTACCAACTCTTAGTAAACTTTTGGGGAAAATTGTTTGACCAGATACAATGCCATTTTACAGTAAACAAATTGACGACAAACTTTCAGCATGCTTATAGAGAAGGACATTCAACAAGCACAGCACTTACACAAATGACTGGATGGCTGAGAGAAATTGATGATATCAAGATTGGGAGGGACTGTTTTGTTAGACTTCAGTGCGGCCTTTGACATTATCGATCATAGTCTGCTGCTGGCAAAACGTATGTGTTATGGCTTTACACCCCCTGCCATATTGTGGATAGACAGGTAACTCTTTAACAGAACACAGAGGATGTTCTTTAATGGAAGCCTCTCCAACATAATCCAGATAGAAATAGGAATTCCCCAAGGCAGCTGTCTAGGCCCATTACTTTTTCAATCTTTACTAATGAATTGCCACTGGCTTTGAAGAAAACCAGAGTGCCTATGTATGCGGATGACTCAACACATGTCAGCTACTACAGTGACTGAAATGACTGCAAAAGTTAACACATGGTTGCAGTTAGTTTTAGTGGGTGGCAAGGAATAAGGTAGTCCTAAATATTTCTAAAACTAAAAGCATTGTATTTGGGACAAATCATTCACTAAACCCTAAATCTGAACTAAATCTTGTAATAAATAATGTGGAAATTGTGCAAGTTGAGGTGACTAAACTGCTTGGGGTTATGCTGTATTGTAAACTGTCATGGTCAAAGCATATTGATACAACAGTAGCTAAGATGGGGAGAAGTATGTCCATAAGGTGCTGCTCTACCTTCTTGACAGCACTTTCAACAAGGCAGGTCCTACAGGCCCTAGTTTGGTTTCAGCTGGACTATTGTTCAGTCATGTGGTCAAGTGCCACAAAAAGGACTTAGGATTTTTTTTAATTGGGGCAGCACAGGTAGCCCTTGGATGTATACAGAGAGCTAATAATATGCATGTCAATCTCTCCTGGCTCAAAGTGGAGGAGAGATTAATTCACTACTACTTGTATTTGTGAGAGGTATTGACATGCTGAATGCACCGAGCTGTCTGTTTTGAACTACTGGCACACAGCTCGGACACCCATGCATACCCCACAAGACATGCCACCAGAGGTCTCTTCACAGTCCCCAAGTCCAGAACAGACTATGGAAGGCACACAGTACTAAATAGAGCCATGACTACATGGAACTCTATTCCACATCAAGTAACTCATGCAAACAGTAAAATTAGAAAAATTAAATTTTTAAAGATTTAAAAAAACATTATGGAACAGTGGGGACTGTGAAGCAACACAAACATAGGCACAGACACATGCATGCACACACACAATAGCATATGCACTATACACGCATATACATGGATTTTGTACTGTGTATATGTGGTAGTTGTGGAGTAGGGGCCTGAGGGCACACAGTCTGTGAATGTATTGTAATGTTTTTAAAATTGTATAAACTGCTTTAATTTTGCTGGACCCAGGAAGAGTATGGGGATCCATAAGACATACAAACAAGGCACTAAAGTTAAACTGCAAAACATGTAACAAAGAAATTAACTTGATGTCCTGAATACAAAGTGATATGTTTGGGGGTAAATCTAACACAACACATTATTGGGTACCACTTCATATTTTCAAGCATGGTGGTGGCTGCATCGTAATGGGTATGCTTTTCATCGGCTAGGACTAGGGAGTTTTTGGGGGATAAAAAGAAACAGAATGGAGCTAAGCACAGGCAATATCCTAGAGGAAAACCTGGTTGTCTGCTTTCTAACAGACACTGGGAGATATTCACCTTTCAGCAGGACAATAACCTAAAACACAAGGCCAAATATACATGAGATGCTTACCAAGAGGACATTGATTGTTCCTGAGTGGCCTAGTTAGTTTTGAATTAAATCTGCTTGAGAATCTATGGCAAGACTTGAAATTGGCTTTCTAGTAATAATCAGCAACCAAATTGACAGAGCTTGAATAGTTTTTAGAAGAATAAACTGCAAATATTGTACAATCTAGGTGTGCAAAGCTCTTAAAGACTTACCCAGAAAGATTCACAGCTGTAATCACTGCCACATCAAGGTGATTCTAAAATCTATTGACTCAAGGGTGTGAATACTTATGTAAATTAGGTTTCTGTATTTAATTTTCAATACATTTGCTAACATTTGTAGAAACATTTTCTCTGTCATTATGGGTTGTTGTGTGTAGATCAATTAAATTTTGAGTTTAGGCAAAAACATAAAATGTGTAAATTCAAGGGGTATGAATACTTTCCGAAGGCACTATGTATAAGTTGCATTTTGATTACCGTTAGTGCCATTTGGGATGAATCCAATTTAACAACCCAACTTTCTTGATTTCACTTTCTTTTTGTACTTGTTTTTACTTGTTCATTATTTGTGTACTTGTTAGACTTTTTCCTGCATACTTAGGAGCTAGGAACATAAGCATTTCGCTGCACCCGCTATAACATCTGCTAAACTGTGTGTGCGACCAATAAACTTTTTAGTTAATTTTATTCAGGTGTTGAAGGCGGCTGGATGATGTGTGCCGTGGGCTTTGTGAATGATTCATGTAAGACCTTTAATAAGAGGAGAGTCTAGGAGGTCCGCACTCGACACTGAGAATCCAGGGTGAGAGGTATGAGAGGTGGCAGCAGTAAGCCTGGGAGGGAATGCTCTGTGCCCCTCATCTACCTCGCACCATCACCCTACTGCATTCTTCACCCTGTGGTACCGCCAATGCAATAACCTGGCCCTACTGGCGAGACGGAAAAGGAGAGCAGGGATGGATGTGTGACACAGAGAGGGGTAGATAAAGGGAGGAGTTAGATGGAGGAACTGGGGGAAGGAAGAGGGGATGAAAGGAGTAAGATGAATGGAGGTTCGGACTGGGAAAGGGGGAGAGACGGAGGAAAGGGCTGTTCTCGGAGGACACAGTGAGGTGTTTGCTCTTCCTGAGATGGAATATTAACATCAATTATGGGCTTGGATAAATCTCAGGGTGCATGCTTGTCTGAATCATCAGTTTGCCTGAGGGTTATAGACCCATTTTCCATACTTTATTCCATACCTGTCACATTCAATCTTCTCATGACTGTAACCATACTGAGATACCCAGAGCCGCAGAGCTAGGTCACACAGAGGTCGTAGTTCAGTTCTCTGACAATTACTGTACTGTAATATAGACATATTATTACTAGAATGTGAAAAGCCCCTCAGACCAGAGATTATATTTCTATGACTGTAACCACCTTGTACCTTTTTTTATTTCCACACCAATGCCCTCTCAAATTGGTTGTAAACAGGATTTATTATTTCCTACAGATATCGTGTCTCTGCATAAACGCTGACGGAGAGGAATATAGGAATATTTTAGATATCTATCTATTCTAATCTTAATTGTCCTTTGTTGGTGTACTATGAATTCTATTTGCATTAGATTTAGAATCTGCCTGTTCATCACTGTACCCTCTCTGCATACAGCACAGCAACTGTGCATCGTTCTGTCAGGTTGCAACATCAGAGGAACGCCATGGTTACTCCATAGCAACTACTGTTTCTTCAATGATATTGTTTCTTCAACTAGACATGGTTTTACTAACAAGGTGGTGTTCCAGATTTGCAGCAATTATCTACCTTGTTCTTGTCACCTCTACCATGGCATTGACAGTCAATTCAACTCTTCTGAGTATCTGAATATTGACGTGAAGGAAGTCTGTGCTGAGCTCAAGTCCATAACTTTCTTCTGTATTAGTGCGGCCGCTCTTGTGCATAAAGGTGTGTGTGTGTGTGTGTGCCCTATATGTGTTTGCAGCCACTGGTGTTCATATGTAATGCAGCCTGATTATCTCCGTTTACCTGTCTTCCGGCTAAACCACTGGAGCCTAGAGGGAGAAAAGGAGGATAGCTAATGATGTTAACGAGGCTAGCGGTCTCTTCCCCCCCTTAACAATCTCCTTAATTAGCGTGCTAGTCACACTGCTACACCGGACCCATTACCTCAGCTGGAGCTGTCACAGGCTGTGTCAGGACCAGCACTGATGGAGCTCCTCTACCAGATAAACACACACACACACACAGGCACTCCCCTGTCGGCGGTAGAGTGTGTATTGACATTTGCCTCTTTGGTAATGCACCGATAGCCACCCCTGATTGGATGGCGACTTATCACCCCCGTGGAGCTCTGCGTCAGTGCACACGTCAGTCCAGACGTGCTGGGACCAAGGACAGATTATACCCTTCAATTTTGGGTCCAATTATTCACTTCGTTATAGTTCGGGTACCTGTACATGTTGGTCATGTCATACTAAAGATGCACTGGGCATTATGTGTGAAGGCAGAAGTTATGAAATGAGACACCATAATGAACATCGGTCGTGCACAGGAGGATCACCTGCTGGGTGTCGACGAACAGTTGGCGATTCAACATGATGGCCGATGTTCTGTGGTCAGAGGCGATGGGATGGCCAACCGCTCATTATGGTGTCTTGTCCTTTACAGTGCTCAGGTGTGAAGTTCCTCTCTCTGCCTCCCACTGTGCTCCCATAGGCTTTTTAGTATTGCTTCAATCAGACAGTCATCCTCACAGCTCCTCTGCAAGGTATGAACTTAAAGGGCTTTGGATCTCCGGGAAGAATGCTGCGTTGGCGGCAGGGTTGTAGTTCTCTCCCAGTCGTGTCTTTAAATGGATTTAGCTGTCGCCTGATTTCCCCTGAATGTTTTATTCAACAGTCTGTTGTTGTCTTATCTGTATTTGAGGGCTCAAACACTCCGTCTGGAAGGAAGGATAAGTTGCACTAACTATGTATCGCTTTCTTCAACCACAATAATCCTTAAACAACACAGTCTTATCTTGATAAGTACTATTCAAACCTGTTGATTGATCCCACAACATACTCTATCATTACGTACAAACGTTCAAGTTAGAATGAACTCAACTCCAAGGAGTTAGTTGTGGAAGTAAAAAACATGTATTTTTTATTTTGTCAGCCAATGTTTCACCTCTTTCCTCTGTGTCTTGGTCTTTTCTGTGATCAGCTCTGCATCTGCTCCCATCTAGTATTCTAGCCAGCTGCTGAGTCAGACAGACAAATCTGCTATTCGCAATGTTTTCCCTCTGCTCGTGTACCCCGTGTAGCTCACAGCAGCTCTGTCCCTGTGCTCTGTAAAGCTTGTGGCCCCTGGTCTAGTCTATGGTAACTTTTTCCGCCCCCTCGCTTTTCGCCCCCCCCTTGTGCTGTACTTAGCACTGCTCTGCTCTCTGTCCCTGTCCTTGTATAACCCATGGTCTCTAGTGTACAGCAACTCTGTTCCGGCTCTCTAGTTAGCTCTGTCTCTGTATAACCTATTGTGTAAACCAGCTTTGTCCATACTCTGGTTAGCCCTGCGCTCTGTCCCTGTATAACCTATTGTGTAAAGCAGCTATGTCCAAACTCTGGTTAGCTCTGCCTTCTGGGCCCCGTCAGTGAGGCTGATAGGTAAAGGTCAGACTGAGTCTGTGTCCCGTGGTGAAGGTGTCATCATGATTAAGCACTAGTGACATGGCAGTCAGCTGGCTACACACGAGAGCCTCTTGCCACTGTCATGTTGGCTAAGTTTGGAAGAGGAGAGAAGGATGGAGAGTGGAGTGAAGGGTTGGGTGGGTGTGGAAGATTGGGGTGAGAGGAGGCAGGGTGAGAGGGGAAGGGGATGTTTAGATGTTGGCTGGAGGGGGGAGGATGGAGACAGAGGAAATAGGGCTGTTTGGGTGGGTGCTTGGCTCTGTTTTGGTCAGAACATTAATCACAACCTTGTCAAGTGACAAATAGATGAGACAGAAGTCCAGGGAGCAGCCGGAGCCTGTGAACGAAATTGGCTGCTGAATTGAGGCATGCCATGTGTGTCTGACTTACGGCGGCCATTAAACAGACAGCTATTACTTTGGAAGTTTAGATGACAGAGCGGAAGGTTTTATTGATGTGTGGAAACATACTGACTGGCTCAAAAGTTCACAGACCTGCCGTTTCAACTGAATGATTGTGTGTGTGTGAGTCTTACCGGTCTGTCATAACCTGATGATGTGGGTGTTCTCTCCTCCAGTGTCTGGCAGTGTGGGAGACCTTCCTTCTCTCCCAGAGAACAGAACCCAGCGAGGAGACTGACAGAGACAACACCCCCTAACCCCCACGATGCACTTCTTCTCTATTACACAACCCTCTGCCCACCACCCCCTATCCAGAGGGCACAGCCAAAGACATCTTCCAGCACAACCCGGAGGACTCCTGGAATTTAACCCTAATCATTCCAATGAAGCTTCACTTTAAAGTCACTTTAGCACAGACTGTGATAAATCTGAGAGATCTTTAAATATGCATGATCAGCCAGCCGCTGCCTTAGGGCTTCTGTACAGCCCTGGATCTGAGGGGTAGATATACTGAATACACTGATGGATCCACCATGATTTTCACAGCAATACGATGACATACTTTACTTGTTTACCTGTTTTACAATGACTCACTATGGTATTTTTGATAACAGAAAATAAACTAGAGTGCCACATTTTTGTTTTTTACTATACACATTTTTCTCTTTGTAAAGCTTTAAATTGGGTTTTTAAGATGTTGGCATAATAAAATGGATTGCTACATTGTGTTTTCTCAGTGCATGGTGTTTTATGGAGCCTAAGCTATTGGCTTGTAGTTAGTCTTAACAGCGACATCAATGTTATTTTCATGTAGGTGCTTTTCAAGATATTACGATCTGCGACGCTTATGACGAACACTACCGTCTGAAAAGAAAACCATGCTAAACTTCAGAAAAATGCAATCTTTTCCATTGATCATGAAATATAATGCATAATACATTTTCACAGCAGTGTCTCGTTACATCAAACCAAAATCTCTCTACTATAAACGTCATAGTGCAAATTGTAATCGAAAATAGTTTTTTTGTGGCATACATTTTGTTTTGCTTTGTCAATTGGGGGGATTTTCATGCTGTACGTGTGTGAGAACGGACAGTTGAGTAGAGATGCATGTTCCCTGCTTAACTAGGTTACCCACTCTAAAGGCCTAATCACATTAAACATTAAAGAACCATCAAAATAACAGTGCCCTGAAATTAGGCCCTTTATCTGCACTTTATTGAATATAGAACGAGCAACGAGAGGAAAGAAAAGCACATGCTTGTTAAACCAAGAGCTGAGCTATAACCAGAGGTACTTCCCAAATGGCACTCTATTCCCTATATAGTGCACTACTTCTGACAGGGCTCTGGTCAAAAGTTGTGAACTATAAAGGGAATGTGGTGCCGTTTGGGACACATCAGAACTGGCGTCAATACAGTGTTACAAAGCATCCCATTAGAAAATAATATTAGATTGCGTGTGTGTGTTAATCAAGTTTAAACTATGGACCATGTTTGGCGATTTCTCATGGACTCCTTTACCTCCACAGTTCCAACTGGTTCCTTTGATCAAGCCGTTCTGAATAACTAATAGTTTACCCCTGAGGTGAGGAGGACACATCATTTACCACCTCAACAGACAACCTGCACCTGAAATGGCAACCTATTCTGTATTTCGTGTACTACTTTTCACCAGGACCCATAGGGCTCTGGTCAAAAAGTAGTGTGCTACATAGGGGATAGGGTGCTATTTAGGATACACTTAACCAGATTTCTTTCTCTGGCTATGCTGTAGTGAACGCTGGCCCTGCCATGTGGGTATGAATATTCCAGTAGCTCAGAAGAACTTCCATGCGATGCGAGGCTGTGAGCAAGCATGGTAGTATGGCAGGGCTTTCCAAGATTCCCGCCTGCCTGCCCCACTGCCGGGTCAAACAGAGGGGTGCAGGGGGAGTCTTCCTCCATTCGCTATCTGATTCAACATTAATCGAGATGGAGACACAGGAAGCTGATGAATGAATGGAGAGGTTTAGCTATTTTAGTATGTGTCCGTAATGGCAACCTATTCCTTTTATAGTGCCCTACTTTTTACCAGGGCCCGTAGGGATCTGGTTTAATGTAGGGAACTATAAAGGGAATCGGCTGCCATTTGGGACACAAATGTAGACTGCTAATGACTGAGGGATGGATGTGTTCAAGTTTCTGTGCCATGTTTAATGGATGCATTGAAAATCTTAATCATTCAATGATCACATAACAACCATACGAAAAATAGGCTATAAATATACCAGTGCAACAACCAGCAATGAAATCAGTAATAAAACCAACTAGCAAAAGAATAAAGCTGATATAAATCAAACAATGCATTGACTGGAGGGCTTTCTCACAGAGACGGTGTTCAATAAACAATACTTTATCTTTTTGACATATACGCCTCTCAGAAGACATCATCTGTGTTTACGCAATACAAACATTGACATTTTTGCTTTGGGGAGAACAGAGATGGGCACACGAACACACTGTTTTAGACAGTTGGTGCCCAAAACAGTCACGTAGTTACTTCTAGTGAAAACATTTGCATTTGATTTAAACAAGAGGGCTATAATGGCAACAGGAGTGCCTATCATCACCAGCATCAGGTGTGCTACAGTGTAGGCTGCTGAGGGCAGGATGGCTCATACAGTAATAATGCCTGCAATGGAGAGAATGGAATTGCATCAAATCATGTGTTTGATGTACTTTATACCATTCCACCTATTCCGCTCCAGCCATTACCACAAGCCCGTTCTCCCAAATTAAGGTGCCACCAACCTGTGGTGTGTACAGTTCCAGAGATGGATAGTTAACACATATAGAGTGATACAGCCCAGTTGGCGCAGTGTCACTCACACAGTCATTAGAACGTGCACTTGCCTCTACATCTAGCACTTCAAATAGCTTAGAGCTTTCACTGGTGGTGAGGTGAAAAGATAGAGGGAGGTATAGCTTACCATACACTACTGAATGGATTTTGAAGCTCTCTATTGCGGTGTTCATGAAAAAATAGTCTTTGGGGAGTGGGGAAGGCGGTGGGAGGAAAAGAGAGAAAACAGAGAAAAAACAGACAGAAGGAACTTGTATTGTTCCATTTCATTTTTTGTCTTATTAAAATACCTGCACCAGCTCCTCTCCTCTCTCTCTCTGATCCCTCTGGCTCGGAGCGTCAAGCCAACTGTAACTGTGGCTAACTTCCTGGTTTCTGTTGTGTGTTGCGGTAATTAGAGTGGTGGGTGTGAAATTGATGCATGGCAGTCGCTGGCAGGCATCGTGGTCATGTCAAATCCCTGGAACGCTCCAATGTGCAGACAGCAGGAGAATGTTATGACAGAGAGACAGAGATGGGCTCTGGCAAAGGACAGCCTAAAGGGGGGGAAAGGTAGAACCTTATATTTTCTTATTATTTATTTGTCTATTTTGGTCTCTGGATGTAATTTTTTCAATATGTCAAAATATGCCTGTATAGAACATGATGAAGCAATGGAACATTTCACTTCTAGGAACTAAACAGTTAGTCATTTATCTCATCTAGTCATGCTATCGCAATAAATCATAAAATACATTTTGTGTGCTTTTCATTCAGTGCTGACGTGGAAAAGTATAGCAGATGTTCTAATGTGATCAGAATATTAAATCAGTCAGTGTACAGAGTTTGTCCTAAAGGCAGAAGACCAGACTCCGTCTGACGTAATCGGACATAATCAACTGGACCCGCTAGGCACATGATGAAGTCCTGCTGTATTTCCACTGTGATTGGTGTCGCTCTGATCTTCTTCAATGAGCTTCTATTAGACAGCGTGTCCGTCCCAAATGGAGCCCTATTCTCTATAGTGCCATTTGGGACAAGCCCACTGAGTCTGGGTAACCCTGCCTTCTACAATCTGATATCATCGCAGATTGCCCGTCTTCTCTAACCATTTAGTACAAATACCAACGCCAGGAGAAAACTATTGGTAGGCTGTTTAGCATTATAAACAGCTTTTTGCTGTTTGTAACAAACTTCCTTAGAATGGCAGTCAGCCAGTTAGACGAGGTTTAGACCAGAGAAGCGGTTACCAACACAACAATACAACCCTACACCCGTGGTAGCCATTGTGAGGACAATGGAGAAAGTTTGGCATATCTGCTAAACATCTACTGTTCACATTCAAGTTTAAATTAAATGTTGAGGAGCTGTATACAATGAATGAGCAAGGACTTACAAGGGATAAAGATAGTATTTTCTCACATTCTGAAAATAAGCTTCTGAGTGTTCTGTTCTTGAGGTGTTTCCTGATAGGCATTACAATGTTTTCATAGCACTATTTACAACAGCATCATCTTGTTTAAAACCCTATGTTGTTCACGTGACATACTTAAAGACTTAACTGCTGGGATGTTTTGAAACCTAATTGACAGGGGTTTTCAGAATGCATTTTGATTGTGGCGCCTCCTTATCTTTCTCCATATCCCTCTTCTCAGAAAAGATGAAAAGAGAGAAGAAGAATCCTCTGTGCAGCGCTTGGGAGGGTTCCGAGCCAGATAATGGACCAGGCGGTAAGTAATCAGAGTTTTTCACTCAGTCACCATCATTCAGTCTCAGATCATAACAAACCTCAAAATCCTGATTCCAGCCTTTGCCTTTCCTGGAAGCGAAGCTGAACATTGGGTAATGGCAAAGCTCCATAAAACCAGAATAAAAGGAAAACACATCATCGTGTTCAGTAAATGTAACATGAATGGCTCATAAAGGTAGTCAACAGATGCCGACAGATGTCCCCATGTTTTTTTTGTATCTTGTTTGTGATATCCCACTGGATATCATAAGGTGAATGCACCAACTTGTAAGTCGCTCTGGATAAGAGCGTCTGCTAAATGACTTAAATGTAAATGTAATGTAAATGTGTGCCCGCGGATGTGTGTGCATGTGTGTGCATGCTCGTGCGTGTTTGCGTGCATGTTTTTTGACTGATTGACGTCCCTATGGCACTCTTATTTAATGTGGCTCTGTGTATGAACAGCAGGAGAGAGTGCAATAGCCAGTACTGTGTGTGTGTGTGTGTGTGTGTGTGTGTGTGTGTGGGTGGGTGGGTGGGTGGGTGGGTGGGTGGGTGGGTGGGTGGGTGGTGGGTGGGTGGGTGGGTGGTTGGGTGTGTGTGTGTGGGGCTAGGCCCAACTGCAGAGTGACACTGTGTGGGTTGGTTCACCTGCTGGGATAAATGATACTGTGGAACCAGGAAGCAGCTATTATGAACAGAAACACCCATATTGCTGTGCCTGTACATGTAGCAACATTCAGAAATACCAATATTAGAGATGCTGCTTCAGCCACCCTGCAAAACTCATCTTGACCTTCCAGAATACAACAAACACGTTTTCTACTGCCAAGGAGGTTCAAGACTTCTTCTATAAGCACATCAAGCCCAACAGACAAAGGGATGAGCCGACAGATTTAGGCTAACCCCAATTTGGCTGGCTCAATATTCAGGTATGCTATCCACGCACAATCACGCAGCCTAGCTTATGGCTGTGATGCAGCCCTCAGCATAAGACAATGATGAGGACACCACCTCAATGGGGTAAAAGGAACACTATTATTATTGTTGTTGCTGAAGATTGGACTTCGTTATTATTATATTTCCTATGTTCCAGGGTATTTAGACAATGATGACTCCACGGCAAATTAATGAACAATGGACAACATATTGAAGTGCCATACAGACTGGGGTTGCTTCCTTGTGGGGCTACAGCACATTGCATCCCTATGGGCTAAACTGTTTAGGATAGATTGCCAGTCCCCAATGGGCTTCCGCACAATTCCTTTATTACATTTTTATGTTTGACTTAATTTAGACCATATTGCTAATAACAATGAGGATATCTACCACCTGGATTCAGTCCTATGAAGCAAAATTTGAAATTGTATTTTTTTTACATTGGATAAAAGAAGAGACACAGAGCTAGAAGATGGTATATCATACACTGCAGTTGAGAAACAATGGGAAAGTTATTCTGCTTTGAAAGTTGATAAAACTTGTAACCCCACTTTTGAGAAAATACAGTTCGTATAAAGAAATCAGTCAATTTAAATAAATTCCTTAGGCCCTATTCTTTAGTCACAGATACCTTAAAAAAAGTAGGGGTGTGGATCAGAAAACCAGTCAGTATGTGGTCTGACCACGATTTGCCTCATGCAGTGCGACACATCTCCTTAAGATAGAGTTGATCAGGCTGTTGATTTTGACCTGTGTAATGTTGTCCCAATCCTCTTCAATGGCTGTGCGAAGTTGCTGGATATTGGCTGAAACTGGAACATGCTGTCGCACACGTCGATCCAGAGCATCCCAAACATGCTCAATCGGTGACATGTCTGGTGAGTATGCAGGCCATGGAAGAACTGGGAGATTTTCAGCTTAAAGGAATTATGTACAGATCCTTGCATGCTGAAACATGAGGTGATGGCGATGATGAATGGCACGACAATGGGCCTCAGGATCTCGTCACGGTATCTCTGTGCATTCAAATTGCAATCGATAAAATGCAATTATGTTTGTTGTCGGTAGCTTATGCCTGCCCATACCATAACCCCACCGCCACCATGGGGCACTCTGTTCACAAAATGACATCAGCATCATTCTGCCATCTGCCCGCTACAGTTGAATCCGGGATTCATCCGTGAAGAGCACACTTCTCCAGTGTGCCAGTGCCCACTGAAATCAGTTACGATGCCAAACTGCAGTTAGGTCAAGACCATGGTGAGGATGACAAGCACACAGATGAGCTTCCCTGAGACGGTTTCTGACAGTTTTGCAGAAATTCTTTGGTTGTGCAAACCCACAGTTTCATCAGCTGTCTGAGTGGTTGGTGTCAGACGACTCCACAGGTGAAGAAGCCGGATGTGGAGGTCCTGGGTTGCCGTGGTTATACGTTGTTTGCGGTTGTGAGGCCGGTTGGACGTAAACCAATTTATGATGGAGCGAAATGCTAGTGTCTGGAAATACAATGTAAAGTTTGGTAGGAATTGTCCTCCTACATCTTTCCCACTTTCTACATTTTATCCGGGATCGTTTACCTTGGCATATACATTTTTAAGCCGCACTATGAATTGTATCTCAATAGCCAGAAGGGGGAGTCATGGGAAACATTGAACTATATGAAATTCAGCCATGGCAGTATATTCATTTTGACAATAGATATTCTGCCGGTTAAAGCAACTGGGATATTATTCCATCTACTGAGGTCGGATTGAATTGAGTGTTCTGTGAAAATTGCTGGCAATGGTTTTATCTCAAAAGGGAATTATATCTACTTACAAATATTTAAAATGGGAAACGATTGGGATTCCATAAGTAGAGATGGAGTCCTCCATCGGGGTATTGAGAGGCAGTAGGGCTGATTTGGTTAGATTCATTTTATAACTTGAGATGAAGCTAAATATATCTCTGAGCTTCAATGTGTTTGGGAGCGATTGAGATACATTGTCTAGATATATAAAAATATCACTCTGCGTATAATGAGATGAAGTCATCAGTATATTTTTGAGAAATTGGTGTTATTTTTATCGATTGACGAATTGCATGGGCCAGGGGTTCCATGGATAATAAGAATAGCAGAGGCAAAACAAAAACCAACTTTATAAGAGGTTTTATAAATAGGTTATTTTCAGCACAAAATTCCATGACGTACAGTAAGGCAGAATTGTTGGCAGAATATATGGATGCAGTTCAATGCACGATTAATATAATTCACCAATATATTTCTTGGTACATTAGTTCAAAAAATATTCCTATCAGATTGTAAATCACAGCTGGCCTGGTACATTGTTTGCTGCCGCCACCCATTTGGAATGCACTGTTTCAGTGTCAATGACTCGATATTTTGGACATAAATGGACAAATGTAACTAATGCTGGGAATGTCAATACAATCAAACTAACACGGGCAATGATCCTAGGTCAATCATAATGTGGCTAATAGGCTAGTGTATCTATTTATCTAGCTATTTATTTAGCAAGCTAAAATCACGGAGCCTGACGTTAGCTAGCTAGCTGCTGAGAAGATGTCATGTTACCTTTCCCCTCATATAATATTTTGGTGGCTACAGCTAGAGATGCAGGTGTCCTTTGTTTAGCTAGCAAGAAATGTGAATCGCTTTTCTAGCTATGCTGAACTTAAATGACTGTTATCCAGTTAGCATATCTCTTGCGTTCATAAATTCACTCTGACTTACTCCGATTTCAGAGCACACATCTGAGTGTGCCAGGGTGCAATATAACTGATGCATTTACAAACACGCAACACCCGCTGAATATGACTGTCAAAAAAAAGTTATTCAATTGTTGCCAGCAGCACAGTTAGTCACTCACGCTCTAGATAACATGAAAACAGCCTAACCAGTTCTGCTATGCCGAGTAAAATGGTCAGAGTGAGGTGTTCTCTCATTTGAGAGTGAGGTGTTCTCTCACTGGAAATAGCTAGCAAGCTAGCCAACTTTAGCCAGTTAACTTGTGTGCTTGACTGCCAACATTGTGAGGAACGCTTGGATCAACCCTACTCCTCGGCCAGAGAGTCCAGTGTCAATAGTGCAGTGTGCACCTGAACGCTCGGAGAGCGGAACGCTCTGAATTTAAGAACAGACATCTGACAATTCTCTGAATTAGTAATGACCTATTGCGCACTCTGACACACTTGAACAACTTAGTTTTCAATCAAATGTATTTGGCATCGATCAAATGAGTGGGCAGGCAGGCAAGTTCCCATTCAGTTGTCAAAATGTGGTTTTAGACAAGCTGTAAAATTCCCAAATCTAAGAGGACTCCTGTAGTATTTACATATTTGCAGAAATCCATTCAGGTGTATTTTGTGGCTTTTGGTGAATGTGTTCTGATGATCTAAAGTTGCGCTGTTGCCATCGCCTGTAAACACACCGTCCAGTTCAAAGTGAATGATGGCAGGTCCTACCGCCTGTAAACACACAGTCCAGTTCAAAGTGAATGATGGCAGGTCCTACCGCCTGTAAACACACAGTCCAGTTCAAAGTGAATGATGGCAGGCCCGTGTGGCAAATGGTTTATTTGCATAAAGGCCTACTATAGCTCTGATTGGCTATGGCGCACCGGTCTGCATAAACTCTGGTCCTGGACAAGACAGATGTTTATATTAGGTTTTATTTACTACAGTGTCTATCAATTGTATGATCGCACGGCCGCTTTCCCACTCTATATTGCTATAGAATTTTCACAAATGCCTTACTCTACGTGATTCCCAAAAATTCTATGAATTTATGAGTGCCAGAAAATGGCCATATCTAAGTGCTCACTTGTAAAAAAAGATGTCATATTCTTCCTGGGGATGTATATGAACAGATTTTTATAAGATTTCACGTTGCTGAAACACTGTCAGTTCCACTTTAAATATTCAATGCTTTCCATCTATTTTTTACTTAACAATGATAGCCCTTTGAATCTCTTAATCAATCAGAGAAGATTACTGCTGGCAGGCAGCACTGCTGCGATAAATAGCATGGTTTCCGGGTGGGGAGGGAGGATGCGGGTGGGTGGATGGGGACTGAGGGGGGGAATGGGTTTGGGTTAACTTGAATGTATTTATTTGATTGGTTCTGTACATGTAACCTCCCTCTAAAAACGAAAAATGACTAAACTGAATAAAAAGGTCACAAAAAAAAGATACACCAATATTACTGGGGCTGGGCCTCCCGGGTGGCGCAGTGGTCTAAGGCACTGTATCGCAGTGCTAGCTGTGCCACAAGAGATTCTGGGTTCGAGCCCAGGGTCTGTTGCAGCCGGCCGCGACGGGGAGGCCCATGGGGCGGCGCACAATTGGCCCAGCGTCGTCCGGGTTAGGGAGGGTTTGGCCGGGCAGGGATATCCTTGTCTCATCGTGCACTAGCGACTCCTGTGTCGGGCCAGGCGCAGTGCATGCTGACCAAGTCGCTAGGTGTACGGTGTTTCCTCTGACACATTGGTGCGGCTGGCTTCCGGGTTGGATGTGCATTGTGTCAAGAAGCAGTGCGGCTTGGTTGGGTTGTGTTTCGGAGGACGCATGGCTCTCGACCTTCACCTCTCCTGAGTCCGTACGGGAGTTGCAGCGATGAGACAAGACTGTAACTACTACCAATTGGATACCACGAAATTGGGGAGGGAAAAAAATATATATACAGTGGGGAGAACAAGTATTTGATACACTGCCGATTTTGCAGGTTTTCCTACTTACAAAGCATGTAGAGGTCTGTCATTTTTATCATAGGTACACTTCAACTATGAGAGACGGAATCTAAAACAAAAATCCAGAAAATCACCTTGTATGATTTTTAAATAATTAATTTGCATTTTATTGCATGACATAAGTATTTGATCACCTACCAACCAGTAAGAATTCCGTCTCTCACAGACCTGTTAGTTTTTCTTTAAGAAGCCCTCCTGTTCTCCACTCATTACCTGTATTAACTGCACCTGTTTGAACTCGTTACCTGTATAAAAGACACCTGTCCACACACTCAATCAAACAGATTCCAACCTCTCCACAATGGCCAAGACCAGAGAGCTGTGTAAGGACATCAGGGATAAAATTGTAGACCTGCACAAGGCTGGGATGGGCTACAGGACAATAGGCAAGCAGCTTGGTGAGAAGGAAACAACTGTTGGCGCAATTATTAGAAAATGGAAGAAGTTCAAGATGACGGTCAATCACCCTCGGTCTGGGGCTCCATGCAAGATTTCACCTCGTGGGGCATCAATGATCATGAGGAAGGTGAGGGATCAGCCCAGAACTACACGGCAGGACCTGGTCAATGACCTGAAGAGAGCTGGGACCACAGTCTCAAAGAAAACCATTAGTAACACACTACGCCGTCATGGATTAAAATCCTGCAGCGCACGCAAGGTCCCCCTGCTTAAGCCAGTGCATGTCCAGGCCCGTCTGAAGTTTGCCAATGACCATCTGGATGATCCAGAGGAGGAATGGGAGAAGGTCATGTGGTCTGATGAGACAAAAATAGAGCTTTTTGGTCTAACTCCACTCGCCGTGTTTGGAGGAAGAAGAAGTATGAGTACAACCCCAAGAACACCATCCCAACCGTGAAGCATGGAGGTGGAAACATCATTCTTTGGGGATGCTTTTCTGCAAAGGGGACAGGACGACTGCACCGTATTGAGGGGAGGATGGATGGGGCCATGTATCGCGAGATCTTGGCCAACAACCTCCTTCCCTCAGTAAGAGCATTGAAGATGGGTCGTGGCTGGGTCTTCCAGCATGACAACGACACGAAGCACACAGCCATGGCAACTAAGGAGTGGCTCCGTAAGAAGCATCTCAAGGTCCTGGAGTGGCCTAGCCAGTCTCCAGACCTGAACCCAATAGAAAATCTTTGGAGGGAGCTGAAAGTCCGTATTGCCCAGCGACAGCCCCGAAACCTGAAGGATCTGGAGAAGATCTGTAGGGAGGAGTGGGCCAAAATCCCTGCTGCAGTGTGTGCAAACCTAGTCAAGAACTACAGGAAACGTATGATCTCTGTAATTGCAAACAAAGGTTTCTGTACCAAATATTAAGTTCTGCTTTTCTGATGTATCAAATACTTATGTCATGCAATAAAATGCAAATGAATTACTTAAAAATCATACAATGTGATTTTCTGGATTTTTGTTTTAGATTCCGTCTCTCATAGTTGAAGTGTACCTTTGATAAAAATTACAGACCTCTACATGCTTTGTAAGTAGGAAAACCTGCAAAATCGGCAGTGTATCAAATACTTGTTCTCCCCACTGTATATTACCGGGGCTGTACATGTAGCTACGTTCAGAAACACCGTACCTTAAATTACTGTCCCAATATTACACCTCTGTACCATAAATTACTGTCCCAATATTACACCTTTGTACCTTAAATTACTGTCCCAATATTACACCTTTGTACCTAAAAGTACTGTCCCCATATTACACCGTTGTACCAAAAAGTACTGTCCCTATAGTATCCTAACAGTAACACTCACCTGCACTGCAGCAGGTGAGGGGTTAAATGGAGTGCGCCCTTGTCTATAAAACACTCCTAATTTATTATCCTGTGGTGGGATGGGAGCTTTAAGAGATGTCTTGTCCAGAGCCTTCTGTGGTGGACCAACCAAGCTACTGTTCCGGAAGACAGCCTTTGGCTTGAGTAAGTCATCGATCAGTGTTTGGGCCTGTGTGGACAGAGCACTGTAATTATAGTCAGGCTCAGTGATTCATCATGACTGCAACAGGACCAGGTTGTGTCAGCCATTCAAATGGGGCTCTCTCAATCTGTAACTGGATCCAGTCAGTGGGGGGGGAAATATGGTTATGGAAAAAGACCCACTGATCAAGGTTGCAAGCCATTATGGAAAAAACACATGATTTCACGTGTGAAATGTTCATGTTTTGAGATTTTCTTGTGATCAAATAACCTTTCACATGTGAAATCAAGTGAAACCATGTGGTTTTGGAACACTTCACATGCGATGATATTTCACATGAAGTTTCACATGTGAATGTTTTCACGAGATTTCCCAGCAAACAAAAATTAGTTGTTAAGATGTCCCTGGAACATCACGCATACACTATACAGTGTAATGTATCTGCATATTAAACTCATTCCAAATAAGATACAGTGCCTTTGGAAAGTATTCAAACCCCTTGACTTTTTCCACATTTTGTTACGTTACAGCCTTCTTCTAAAATTGATTAAATAAAAAAAATCCTCAGCGATCTACACACAATACCCCATAATGACAAAGTGAAAAATGTTTTTTTGAAATTTTAGCAAATGTATTAAATGTTTCCATTGATCTTCCTTGAGATGTTTCTACAACTTGATTGGAGTCCACCTGTGGTAAATTCAATTGATTGGACATGATTTGGAACACCTGTCTATATAAAGTCCCACAGTTGACAGTGCATGTCAGAGCAAAAACAAAGCCATGAGTTCGAAGGAATTGTCCGTAGAGCTCTGAGACAAGATTGTGCCGAGGCACAGATCTGGGGAAGGGTACCAAAACATTTCTGAAGTTCCCCCAAGAACACAGTGGCCTCCATCATTCTTAAATGGAAGAAGCTTGGGACCACCAAGACTCTTCCTAGAGCTGGCTGCCCGGCCAACCTGAGCAATCGGGGGAGAGGGGCCTTCGTCAGGGAAGTGACCAAGAACCCGATGGTCACTCTGACAGAGCTCTAGAGTTCCTCTGTGGAGATGGGAGAAACTTCCAGAAGGACAACCATCTCTGCAGCACTCCACCAATCAGGCCTTTATGGTAGAGTGGCCAGAAGGAAGCCACTCCTCAGTAAAAGGCACATGACAGCCCGCTTGGAGTTTGCCAAAAGGCACCTAAAGACTCTCAGACCATGAGAAACAAGATTCTCTTTGGCCTGAATGCCAGCGTCACGTCTGGAGGAAACCTGGCACCATCCCTACGGTGAAGCATGATGGTGGCAGCATCATGCTGTGGGGATGTATTTCAGCGGCAGGGACTGGGAGACTAGTCAGGATCGAGGCAAATACTGTATGAACGGAGCAATGTACAGAGATCCTTGATGAAAACCTGCTCCAGAGCGCTCAGGACCTCAGACTGTGGAGAAGGTTTACCTTCCAACAGGACAACGACACTGAGCACACAGCCAAGACAACACATGAGAGGCTTTGGGACAAGTCTCTGAATGTCCTTGAGTGGCCCAGCCAGAGCCCGGACTTGAACCCGATCAAACATCTCAGGAGACCTGAAAAATCTGTGCAGCAACGCTCCCCATCCAACCTGACAGAGCTTGAGAGGATCTGCAGAGAAGAATAGGAGAAACTCCCCAAATACAGGTGTGCCAAGCTTGTAGCGACATACCCAAGAAGACTCCATGCTGTTTTTTATCATAGTGATAGACAACTATACAGAAAACGCTCAAATTGCTGAAATAAGTACATGAAATCAATGATGAGAGAATAGTCAGATTAACTGATTAGTAAAATAGCAGTGGAGATGGCACTCTTTTGCTTAGAAATGTAGTATAGGTAGTGAATGTGTAGGTGACTCCTGAGAATGTGGTGGAGTTTGTGGTGCAGGAAAAAGATCAGCATACTCCGAATCCAGAGGTTTTGAGTTTAAATCCCAGGTGGGGTCCTTTTGAAAAGTCAGCACTAAGTGATCATGTCAAGTGTATTCATATTGATTCAAGATGTTTACACTATTTTAGCTGAACAGCGTACCACTTACCTTAAAACATCCATACCATTTTATATTTTCATGAATATATTTTCATGAATCTCACATGTGAATAGCAGATTTACATGTGACATTGCAGTTTCACATTTGAAAAACTTTCAAAATGTTCAAAGGTTGGTGAAATTTTGCATCCCCATGTTGTCACATTTATTTCACATGAGATCTTGTTTTCACATGTAGCTTAATGTTATCACATTAACTTCACATGAGATCACGTGCAATTCATGTGGTTTTTCCGTAAGGGTGGTAACACTCTTTTGGCTTTTGGGTCTGTTTGCTTGAAGGAATTTTTTTCCTATGCTATTTCTTTTCTAAAGAATGTGTGTGATCTAAACACAACGAAAAGGCTGAGGGTGAACATCACTGACATTGGTGTCAAGGCTTTGTAGTATGGCTGAGAACAAACATACCTATCCTGTTTAATCATTAAATCCCTAACGATGGCATTTTCTCCATGTAAATTATTCACTTTGTCTTCTATCACTTTTGCATTTGTAATGAACTGATTTCAATGCGTTGGTTCGAGGGCTCGTGCTGTAGTCTAACACACTCCCACAGCTGAGTAGTGTGACAAGATTAGAGCTGTAAACATGAACATTCTCCCGTAATTTTTTTCTCCCCCAGATGAGAATGAATTTCACGGACGCCAGAGGGTTAGAAGAGAGTTAAATCTGAACTGCAGATGTTTGGATGTGAGGAATATCGTAGTGTCGTCCCATTTGATAACTGGGCCATGGTCCTATGCAGTAGAAGAAGTGGGGGATGGGATGGAGATAGAGGAGAAGCTCACTGCCAATCTCGTTCCTCTCCCAGTGAAATCTCCCAGACAGCTCCAAACTAACCCCCGCTGGGAGAGATTTAACACGTCCAATTCCAACTGTGCTCAGACGCATTCCCAAACGGGCGTCGACGATCCTCCGCCTCAGAAGAATAGAAAAGTTGCTGAAAGCAAAAAATGTTCCTCACCACAATCTGAACAAACAAACATCAAACAACAGAGACTGAAGCAGCGACTGCTGCCACTGACCAGGTCCCATTGGGGCCCAGCCTCTTCATGTGTTTCGTGTGTAGAGCAGTCTGCAGAGGAACTAGCAGTGCCATGGCGGTGTAGGGCGATGGTGGCACAGAACCCTGAACCATCTCGGCTCCCTTCCAGAATCCTGCCAGACCTCCAAAACCCAATTAGAGCATCTAGCTGTGAGATACTGGAGCTGTGCCGACGTATGCCCTCTAGGATGAACTGTGTGAACCATGTGAGCCCGAGCACATCTGGAACTGGAACCAGACCGGTGGGTTGGAGGTTGCTTGGGGAGCCCGTCGGGGACGGCGGAGCACAGGTGCGGGTCGGTCAACCAGAACACCACTCCTGGAAAGTGAGAAAGTTCTCTGGGGCATCAGTTGACAGCCACAGTCTCACCAGCATTCTGCATAATAGTGATTGTGGTTCTGGTGTATCCAGGGGCAGCCAAACCCAGACACATCTTCCAGATACTGGGCTCTCTGGCTGTGCTAAAGACAGCCAAGGAGCCAGCCAACAGGATGGACGGGAGGTCAGCGGCTCCAGGAGGGACCAGAGAAGTGGAGGTGGGGTTGGAAAAGGGAGACAGATGCCCAGAGAAGAATCCTTGCGGTGGGGTGAAGGATCGACATGGCCTTGGGTGAGTATTTCCACAGCTCCATGGCGACTCTCTCTGTCACTCCACTCAGAGTGTACACATCCTGCCAGACTGGCAGGTCAGCTCAGTACTGCCAGTTAAGTGCTGCCACCATCATTTACTAGTTGCATGTGCATAACAGAAGCTGCCCATCTGTCAACCACTCCTGTATTCTTCACCTCCAAATAAAATTGGAACGTAATTATCATTGGAAAATCTAAATTCTAAATGAAGACCACATTGATATCTTTTTAATTTCTCTGGTCTATGTAAATGGCTGTGAATGGAAACATAATGACATCCTGCTTTACTGTAATAATACTACTATTCTTCCGGCTTTCTCGTCAAACATTAAGTATTCTCAGCAGCACCCTTTACAAAACATTAAGTATTCTCAGCAGCACCCTTTACAAAACATGAAGTATTCTCAGCAGCACCCTTTACAAAACATGAAGTATTCTCAGCAGCACCCTTTACAAAACATTAAGTATTCTCAGCAGCACCCTTTACAAAACATGAAGTATTCTCAGCAGCACCCTTTACAAAACATGAAGTATTCTCAGCAGCACCCTTTACAAAACATTTCAGTCTCAATTGAAACAGGTGCTTTCAGCTCGCAACAAAGATCACAAGGACATTGTTATATTTAGAATTGCTTCAAGTGAACACGATTCAAGACCAGAATATGAATGTCTTTCTTTATGTAGTACATTCTAATAGGTTTGTAATAACTCTATAGGTTCTTTAGAAACCCCAGGATCCATTTGGTCCAATACATCATTAATTTCCATGGCAACACAAAGTGGATCAAGTGGATCAAACGGCACATATGCTTGGAAAGTCTTTGAAGATTTGAAGTTCACATATGGATGAATGTTCGCATAGATTGAATGGGTGCGATTTTGTCAATTGAAGACATTGTATTCAGAACGACAGAGGCACTTCAAAGTCATGCAGAGAAGTCCTTCAAACTCATCATTCCTCATTCAGAGTGGATATTGTATGGTGACAGTAATAGTAAGTCTGAGAGACTCTGTTTTCTCTTCTCTATGAAATGGACTGTATTTGTCACATCATCACATCATATATATTTTTTTCTGGTATGTTCCTTCGAATAAGCGCTACTATAGCACTTTAAGTATTTCCGACAGACTAAGTTAACAAACCAATTCCTTTCCCATGTGTTTTTTTTTATTTTTTTACCAGAGGTGGGAATGCTGTTGTAAGTCACAGAGAGAGAAACCCCCTCAGAAGTGGCCTTTGTGCACCTGTAGATGTCGGGCTGTATGTATCAAATGTCTCAGAATAGGAGTGCTGATCTAGGATCAGATCCCCACGTCTATGTAGTGTTATTAAAAGATGATCTAACAGGCTAAACTGATCATTAATCAGCACTCCTCCGAGACACTTGATACGTCCCACAGGGGACAGATAAGACAGATCAGTGTTCCAGGAGATTCTATAGAATGAGGGAAAGCTGTGTCACAAATGGCACCCTATATCCTATATAGTGCACTACTTTTGACCAAATCCCCTAAGGGTTTTGGTGCCGTTTGGGAGGCAGACAACAGCTTCAGCAATGCTCTGTTCTACAGCATGTATCTCTACTCTGGTGACTGACTGTTGTAAATGGCTCTCTGCCGCTTGTTCTCTCTTGTGATGGATGGTTTGTTTGTTTGTTTTCTTGTCTGTCTTCCGTAGGACTCCGAGAGTCAGTCAAGGAACCAGCGGCAGAACGAGTGTGATGTCACCCTACTGCACATTGTGCATCTTTTACAGTGTAGGTCAGTCAATCTGTCTCATGTCAGGGAAGAAGGACAATTTGGAGATGATTTTCAACATATCCTTCACAACAGACAAACTTGACTCAAGCAAATAACAAGATATTTAGTATTCAGAGTAGGTTAGTGAATGGATAGGAGGAGCGAGCAATCTTGATATAATTCTTTTTTATTCCAAGACTGTAAATTGAATTTTGTCTACAGTGTAAAAGGTCATGATAAAAAGACAAAGGAATGAAATAGAAGTTTGGTAAAACAACTGGGTGACCAGAATATCAACAACATCCATACAAAATGATTCACTATGCTAAATAATGACAATGTAACAGTCTGACTTCAAACCAGGGAAGAACAAGAAGAAAAAACGGTCATTTAAAAAAAAGATCAGTAGCTAGGTTGCATGAAAGTCTTGTCTATGGACCAAAAGTTTAACCAAAAGGTATGAATGTGTAGATTAACCAAAAGGTATGGATGTGTAGTTTAACCAAAAGGTATGAATGTGTAGTTTAACCAAAAGGTATGAATGTGTAGTTTAACCAAAAGGTATGAATGTGTAGTTTAACAAAAAGGTATGAATGTGTAGTTTAACCAAAAGGTATGGATGTGTAGTTTAACCAAAAGGTATGAATGTGTAGTTTAACCAAAAGGTATGAATGTGTAGTTTAACCAAAAGGTATGAATGTGTAGTTTAACCAAAAGGTATGAATGTGTAGTTTAACCAAAAGGTATGAATGTGTAGTTTAACCAAAAGGTATGAATGTGTAGTTTAACCAAAAGGTATGAATGTGTAGTTTAACAAAAAGGTATGGATGTGTAGTTTAACCAAAAGGTATGAATGTGTAGTTTAACAAAAAGGTATGAATGTGTAGTTTAACCAAAAGGTATGAATGTGTAGTTTAACCAAAAGGTATGAATGTGTAGTTTAACAAAAAGGTATGAATGTGTAGTTTAACAAAAAGGTATGAATGTGTAGTTTAACAAAAAGGTATGAATGTGTAGTTTAACAAAAAGGTATGAATGTGTAGTTTAACAAAAAGGTATGAATATGTAGTTTAACCAAAAGGTATGAATGTGTAGTTTAACCAAAAGGTATGAATGTGTAGTTTAACAAAAAGGTATGAATATGTAGATTAACAAAAAGGTATGAATGTGTAGATTAACAAAAAGGTATGAATATGTAGTTTAACAAAAAGGTATGAATGTGTAGTTTAACAAAAAGGTATGAATATGTAGTTTAACAAAAAGGTATGAATGTGTAGTTTAACCAAAAGGTATGAATGTGTAGTTTAACCAAAAGGTATGAATGTGTAGTTTAACAAAAAGGTATGGATGTGTAGTTTAACAAAAAGGTATGAATGTGTAGTTTAACAAAAAGGTATGAATGTGTAGTTTAACCAAAAGGTATGAATGTGTAGTTTAACAAAAAGGTATGAATGTGTAGTTTAACCAAAAGGTATGAATGTGTAGTTTAACAAAAAGGTATGTAGTGTAACCAAATGTATGAGTATGTAGTGTAACCAAATGTATGAGTATGTAGTGTAACCAAATGTATGAGTATGTAGTGTAACTAAATGTACGAGTATGTAGTGTAACCAAATGTATGAGTATGTAGTGTAACCAAATGTATGAGTATGTAGTGTAACCAAATGTATGAGTATGTAGTGTAACCAAATGTATGAGTATGTAGTGTAACCAAATGTATGAGTATGTAGTGTAACCAAATGTATGAGTATGCAGTGTAACCAAATGTATGAGTATGTAGTGTAACCAAATGTATGAGTATGCAGTGTAACCAAATGTATGAGTATGTAGTGTAACCAAATGTATGAGTATGTAGTGTAACCAAATGTATGAGTATGTAGTGTAACCAAATGTATGAGTATGCAGTGTAACCAAATGTATGAGTATGTAGTAGAGGTTGTAATACAACATAGAGGAAATATTAAAGTCAGAGTACAAAAAAATCGGAACATAGTCATGTGTACTTGTATAACATGGTATAGCTATGTTAAAGTAATACTAGTCCATTAACACATGTACTGTACTTTTTGTGAACAAACACACACATACATAAAGTGCACAAGCATAAGAAAATAGACAGCCATAATGTCTGACAGAAGGATATTGACCTACAGTATGTGTACATTTTATACAGTTCACTTTTTCCATCATTTGAATATAATAACACTAACCGTTAGGTCTTGCAATGCACATGTTAGCAGATTTTACAAATCCTGAATGTTCTAGACATAATTATGTATATTTTCCAAGCAGCAGCGGTATGGGCGGCCATCTTGCCTGCGTTTTTGAGTCAAGCTTGATTTTAAAGTGGTGCTGTTATCATGTTCCTGTGTTGTTGTGTCCTTTATGATAGTTAAGTGCTTTAGTGATCATTACAAAAATATAGATTTCAGGGGCAACATAATGGGGACATCAATATTATGCTCTGCTCTTCTCTACTCATGGGCAAAACCGTCACAAAATGAATGTTATTGCTCCTCTTAAAACTATTTTCGCATTGACAGGGGTTGGTCGATCGAATTGCAGCTTGCATCCCAAAGTGCAGTATTTTTTCTGCATACTCTGAGGTGTCTTAGGTCGAAAGACCCTTTTCAAATTTCACCAGTGACAGATGTGGTATTGGTGCACCTCAGTTACATACATTTATATCTGAAGGAATCATAGTAAGACAATGACGTTTCACCATAACACAACAAATCTCAATATTGGCCTGTGAGACAGTGACACAGTTCCCTGTCACATGCGTTCATATGTATCAACAATAGACTTAAAGTAATTACTAAACGATTAGCGACATTGTGCTCCTTTCACTGTATCCCTTCCACACCAGAGAGAGAGTTGAATAAAGAGTGAGAGAGAGAGGAGACACACACACACGCTGACACACAGATGATAACCAACCCCTCTTCGAGCTCCAAGTGATGGCGTATCAGCTTTAGGAACTGCCACATGAAGCAACATGAATAAAAGTGAAGCAACATGAATAAAAATGAAGCAACATGAATCAAAGTCTAACCAACATCATTGGTTTACATTTATCATAATCTGGTGTTGAAATATATGTCCCTGTATGTGGCAACAGGGCCATTTTTGAATCTACACATCTACAAATTCAACACAACATACAGTAGGCTACCTTTGAGAAAAAGAATGCTCCCTATCTTCCCATTATTTAGGATACTGATAATGTAACAATGCTTATTGTACACAAAATAGAGTCCAATGATGAAATATAATTTACATGGAGCGATGGCAGAATGAATAAGAACGTATCCGACCAACATTGTGGAAAAATGGATCAGTCACTTCCATGATGAAGTCCTCTCTTCTACAGTATAAAGTGGCATCTGGGTCACAGCGTGTCAGCATTTCTGCTTATAATGACAAGTCGAGTTAATTCAAGTTGAATCAGGTCAATTTTCCTCATTTAGGGATTAAGTCCAAAAACAGATTAAATAAATGCAGCAAACACATGGAGAAACACAGCAAAGAGCTTCCCATCAAGCTATTGAGGAGTTTTTACATGACTGCGGCATAGGATAGGATACAGGGACCGACAAGACAACAACACAGACAGACCTTATACAGTAGCCGTACATAATGAGTTAGCGTTGCACCCCGACTATTACATTTTTGATTGGACGGTGAAGAGCGTTGATGTCCAATGGGTTTGCAAAACGGCCGATTCAACGTCATGTGACTTCAGCGAAGGTGATGTGATTCTAAAAGGAGGAAAGAAAGAAAACAATTACGTGAGACAAGTTACACAAAAAGTATTTATTTTTTTATCTCAGAAGAAATTAAAGCTTTTGAAATGAGGCAGGGTTAAGTAAGTCGTTAAGAAGCTGAACGACATTTGCTCTAGATTCTAGTTGCTCTATTCTAGTTGCTCTAAAAGTTGCTCTAGATTCTAGTTGCTCTATTCTAGTTGCTCTAAAAGTTGCTCTAGATTCTAGTTGCTCTATTCTAGTTGCTCTAGATTCTAGTTGCTCTATTCTAGTTGCTCTAGATTCTAGTTGCTCTAAAAGTTGCTCTAGATTCTAGTTGCTCTATTCTAGTTGCTCTAGATTCTAGTTGCTCTATTCTAGTTGCTCTAAAAGTTGCTCTAGATTCTAGTTGCTCTATTCTAGTTGCTCTAAAAGTTGCTCTAGATTCTAGTTGCTCTATTCTAGTTGCTCTATTCTAGTTGCTCTAAAAGTTGCTCTAGATTCTAGTTGCTCTAGATTCTAGTTGCTCTATTCTAGTTGCTCTAGATTCTACTTGCTCTATTCTAGTTGCTCTAGATTCTAAATGCTCTAGATTCTACTTGCTCTAGATTCTAGTTGCTCTATTCTAGTTGTTCTAGATTCGAGTTGCTCTAGATTCTAGTTGCTCTATTCTAGTTGCTCTAGATTCTACTTGCTCTATTCTAGTTGCTCTAGATTCTAGTTGCTCTATTCTAGTTGCGCTAGATTCTAGTTGCTAGATTCTAGTTGCTAGATTCTAGTTGCTCTAGATTCTAGTTGCTCTATTCTAGTACTATCAAGCCCATGTTTTCCCCCATGCGGATATGGGAAACAACATGTCAGTTTATTTTCTGGTTCTTTCATAAAACTTTAATGCATTATGATAGATACTGCGTCTGCTGCTTTCATCAATGAAGACTAGGGATGCTGTACTGTATGCCTATGAGCAGGGAGGGAGTCATCTTCAGGCAGCTTTTCTCAAAACAGCTCTGGCAGTAAAGCAAGGGAGAGGGGGAACCCGAGTGTATTTTAGGGGTCATACAGTACGCTTTCAAAAGTAGCCAAAAGTGGCACTTCAAGATTAATGTGAGAGCCTTAGAACGACCCATACTAACGCAAGAGGGTGGGATGGCGGGGAGTGGGCATGCAGCAACAGGAGGGGGGGCAGCTGTGGGTGAATAGGGGGGGTGCAGGGATGTACTGTAGCTATGTGCTACCTTGATAATGTGGTTCAACTGCCATATAACCCCTGTCCGCTCCTGCCCAGATCTGAAACCAACCAAACGAGCCCGTGTCAGATGCAGTGGTCTCATTTTAAGCAAACTACAACTGGTAAAGGCTTCATATGGTATTCATAAAGTCTTCATAAGCACCTTATAGAGGTTTTATGAAGGCTTCGTTAAGCCTTAAAAGTTGTGGTTTGTTTAAAATGGGACTGATGCAGTTATTTGTCAGTGTTGCTGGGTAAAGAGATGGTGGAAGAGTTACCCCACCACAGTGTGACTGCTGTAGTTGAACAGGCTGCTAATACGTCACATCACATTATCCATAGCGCTACTCACTAGCTAGTCACTAGAATTTGCAGATGTTATTTTCTTCCAAATAGGTTTCTTTAGCATACATTTGTGCATGCTGAGTTTGTTGTCAGATGTCTTGGGGTTTAGAACAGGTAATTTTCCTGCTGAGGGTGTCATTGGCAATGATGAAACATTGCTAGCCTTTTTTTATGACATAACAAATTGAAGATGTGGATTCTATCAACACCCATAAACAGTGTTAATGTTGACTTCTGTGTGTTAATTATTCAAGTACAATAACCTGTCATAGCAGCTGATTGAATATACACTACATGGCCAAAAGTATGTGGACAAAACTTCAAATTAGTGGATTCAACTATTTCAGTCACACCCGTTGCTAACAGGTGTTTAAAATTGAGCACACAGCCATGCAATGTCCATAGAAAAACATTGGCAGTAGAATGGCCCATACTTTCAACATGGCAACGTCATAGGATGCCACCTTTCCAACAAGTCAGTTTGTAAAATTTCTGCCCTGCTAGAGCTGCCTTGGTCAACTGTAAGTGCTGTTATTGTGAAGTGGAAACATCTATGAGAACAACGGCTCCGATGGACGAATCTGGGTTTGGCGGAAGCCAGGAGAACGCAACTTGCCCGAATGAATAGTGCCAACTGTAAAGTTTTGTGGAGGAGAAATCTGGGTCTGTTTTCAATGGTTCCGCCTAGGATCCTTAGTTCCAGTGCAGGGAAATCGTAACAGCATACAATAACAAAGCTACAACAATGTAATTCTAGACTATTCTGTGCTTCCAACTTTGTGGCAACAGATTGGGGAAGGCACAAAGCAAGGCCATACATAAATAATTTTAAATAAATAATTTGTCGAGATCGGTGTGGAAGAACTTGACTGGCCTATACAGAGCCCTGACCTCAACCCCATCGAACAACTTTGAGATGAATTGGAAAGCCGACTGCGAGCCAGGCCTAATCAACCAACAATAGTGCCCGACCTCACTAATGCTCTTGTGGCTGAATGGAAGCAAGTCCCCGCAGCAATGTTCCAACATCTAGTGGAAATCCTTCCCAGAAGAGTGGAGGCTGTTATTGCAGCATTATATTGGAATGAGATGTTAAATGAGCAGGTGTCCACATACTTTTGGCCATGTAGTTTATATCAACAGAAACTCATCAAAAAGAGAAAAGAGAAAGAAGGAAAATAAAGCACTTCAACCAGGAGTTGCCAAATACTATGGACACTGAATAGTCAAATTCATCTTGGCCTGATTGGAATCTCCTTTGGCCCATTGGCTGCCTGTCTAACAGGCCCAGTTGGTCAGATGGTCAGCCAGTCTGTCTGTGTAGTGTCTGCGTCCCAAATGCCCCCCTATTTTCTACATAGAGCACTACTTTTGAACATACTTTTGACCAAGTGGTGCACTAGACAGAGAATAGGGTGCCATTTGGGAAGTAGCCAATGTGTTCCAGAGAGTTGGCAGGCAGGCTCGGAGCCCTCACACAAACGGGTGCATACGTTTATTGCCTTGTGTTCTGCAGGTGCTCGAAGTGCCCAAAGCGGCCTCTGATCCAGCGAAAGAACCCCAGAATGCGCTCTTTGAACGATTGAGGAGGCTCATCCTCATCGTCTGTCTCCTACAGGAGTTTAGTGGTATGGATATGCATAGAATGTTTAAGTTACACTGAGTGTACAAAACATTAGGAACACCGCTTTTTCCATGACAGACTGATCAGGTGAAAGCTATGATTCCTTATGAAATCCACTTCAATCAGTGTAGATGAAGGGGAGGAGACAGGTTAAAGAAGGATTTGTAAGCCTTGAGACAATTGAGACATGGATTGTGCATGTGTGCCATGGACAAGACAAAATATTTAAGTAGCTTTGAACGGGGTATGGTCGTAGAGTATTCTTAAAATCCACTCCACACAGCTTAGTTGTCAGTAGCCTAATCAATGACATGTTCACATAAACCAGTCTGTTAATAATTCAAATGGACAGCTAGTATGACCCATATTACTGATTTCAAAATGTTATCTACCTTGTTAAGAGTATAGCAATCCTAGAATATATTCATAGCGTACATAGGGTGAAGGGTAGAGGTACTCAACTCTTACCCTACAAGCCTGCTGGTTGTCTGTTCTACCTGATAACACCCACCTATTGTCCCAGGTCTAAATCAGTCCCTGATTAGAGAGTGAACAAACGTAGTGGAACTGGCTTCAATGGGGAAAAGTGTGACGCCAATCAGCCCACCGAGGACTGGAGTTGCCCATCCCTGGTGTAGGGTGTAGTAGGGAATAGTGTATAGGCCATGGGGTTGAGTACCTGCGAGGCGATGTACTTCTCCAGTGGGCTCTCCACTCTGGACATGTTCATCATGGGAGCATTAGGCATGTTGTCCTGCGGGGGGTCTTCACTGAGCAACAGCTTGCCTTTGAAGTTATGCACCACACACACCACCTAGAACACACACAGCAGGGGGAGACAGGAGTCACACACACACACACACACACACACACACACACACACACACACACACACACACACACACACACACACACACACACACACACACACACACACACACACACACACACACACACACACACACACACACACACACACACACACACAGGGTGGAAGGGAGGTACAATAGTCTCTATCAACATAACCATCCTCACACAGAGAGAAGGAGACCTACATATAGAATCATATAGGATTCTGCCCTCCATGATTCCTTAATGAGACGTTTCAATCTGCAATGGCTTGAAGCCAGAAGAAATTGCTGTAAAAATTTGTGTGCGCACATGCACGTGCACTCATGCCCAATATGTGTGTATGCGTGTCTGATGTGTGAGAGTTGGCCTCTTTAAGCTTGATATGCATGCCTATCCTGAAGCCAGTTAGCTCTCACAATGGATGGTATATGACACACTCCAGTAAAGGCCAAAACCAGGCTTTAAGCTTCAAAATGAGGTGATCAATCTTACAGTTGCCGTTAACGAAACAGTGTGTGTGTGTGTGTGTGTGTGTGCGTGCGTGCGTGCGTGCGTGCGTGCGTGTGTGTGTGTGTGCGTGCGTGCCATTCCCTCCCGTTCTCATTCTTCTATACTGGATGCGTTTCGCCCTGCGGTGATAGGGGGAGAATAGAATACATATCTGAGCCCTTTGTTGCTCTAAATTAGTTGCTTTCTTTCCTTTCTCCTCTTTCGTTTCCCCAAGCCAATCCATTCCTTTATGCAACACACCATTCCAAAGCCTTTCAAAAGCCTAAAGCTTATTGCTCCCAATAAATTATCTAGCTCCTACTGAGCAGGAAGGTGTTGATAATTGGTACAATAAAAAGCACAAAGCAAAGAGTCGGGTAATGTATACCATTTATTTTTTTTGACCATTTACTCATCAACAACAATAATAATTGTTTTTCAACATTGTTTTTGTTGGATGGCGTTGACTGTGATAGTAGTGGTATTAGAGTGAGAGGAGAGGAAGACAGAGAGGGTAGTTCTTCCCAACGGTGGGTGTAGCTATGAGCACTGGTCGTATTGGAACTCCGGGCGCCTTATCATCGGGCAAGGAGAAAGATATCTACAGTCCCAAATGAGCTAACTCCAGCACTCCCTAAAGCTGGGGGTTGTTACAGTATGGTACTCAGCTATTACAACATAAGGGACCGGGGGCTGTGACACAGCGATGCCATAGTGTTGTAGTGGAAAAAATATATCTGTATTACTTCTCACATTTTCATATCTCCTCTTGCACTTCTTGTTTAAGGAAGACTTTAATGATTCGTTAATGAGGTGACTTACAGTCAGTCACTATTTATTTTACCTGTATTTAACTAGGCAAGTCAGTTAAGAACAAATTCTTATTTACAATGACAGCCTACACCTGCCAAACCCGGACGATGCTGGGCCAATTGTGCGCCACCCTATGGGACTCCCAATCACAGCTGGTTGTGATACAGCCTGGATTCGAACCAGGGTGTCTGTAGTGATGCCTCTAGCACAGAGATGCTGCGACACTTGGGAGACCCCTAAGTGAAACACTTCTAATATAAGCCTGTCTGCCCTCGATTCTCAATTTGATCCGCCGCGATATGAACCGACTTCCGACTGATTAATGACTTTACTCAATCAGATCATCAATCAATGTGAATTTGAGACACCTCATTAAAGTAGCGTCTGATGATCAATCATATGCTTGAGCACCAACCTTAGAACGGTAAACAATAGCATCATTCCACAATAAGAGTTAAATCGATCTACACTTCTTTCATTTCAATGCAATCCTGAGAGGCAGCAAGGATGCTCTGTCTATATGGATGTATATAGATGTATATGGATTTTAAGAATAGAAAACATTCAATATTATTCAAATCACACGAGGTTAACTCTCCTTAGACGATAACCAATGGAAACCTTAGAAGTAGAAGGATAAGATATAAAAGGAGGGATCTAATGTGTTCGGCTCGCACCAAGTTTGATCAATTAGAATCATTTAGGAAAGGTGGTACTTTATAGCGTTGAACAGTGAGCACTAATATCGCTCAACAGTCTGGTAGGTTCAGCTTTAATGAAGAGGTCTTTCTTTAGAGTAAACAGCATACTCTCCTAGCCTAGCCCAGCCCACTTCCCTATTCATCTCGCTTCCTAGTGCTAGAGAGAGAGAGAGAGATAGAAAGAGAGAGAGAGAGCGAGAGAGGCAGAAAGAGAGAGAGCGAGAGAGGAGGAGAGAAGAGGAGGAGAGGCGGTTTGATCTTATTTCTCTGGATCCCCTATCTCTTTCATCCGCTGACATGCCTTATCTGAGCGGAGCGCTGATTACTGGAACTCTCAAACGCGTGTCTCACAGTCTAACATGCATGCAGCACAGACCGTGCACAGAGAGTGTTAGAAACAACACACCTGCACATACAGTGCATTCGGAAAGTATTCCGACCCCTGGACTTTTCCCTCATTTTCTTACGTTACAGCCTTATTCTAAATATTTATTTTTTTTTTTAAACCATCTCAACATTCAACATACAATACCCCGCAATGACAAAGCGAAAACAGAAATACCTTTTTTATATAAGTATTCAGACCATTTGCTATGAGATTCGAAATTGAGCTCAGGTGCATTCTGTTTCCATTGATCATCCTTGAGATGTTTCTACAACAGTCCACCTGTGGTAAATTCAATTGATTGGACATGATTTGGAAAGGCACATACTTGTCTATATAAGGTCCCACAGTTGACAGTGCATGTCAGAGCAAAAACCAAGCCATGAGGTCGAAGGAATTGTCTGTAGAGCTCTGAGACAGCATTGTGTTGAGGCACAGATCAGGGGAAGGGTACCAAAAAAAGTCTGCAGCATTGAAGGTCCCCAAGAACACAGTGGCCTCCATCGTTCTTAAATGGAAGAAGTTTGGAACCACTAAGAATCTTTCTAGAGCTGGCCGCCCGGCCAAACTGAGCAATTAGGGGAGAAGAACCTTGGTCAGGGAGGTGACCAAGAACCCGATGGTCACTCTGACAGAGCTCTAGAGTTCCTCTGTGGAGATAGGAGAACCTTCCAGAAGGACAACCATCTCTGATGCATTCCACCAATCAGGCTTTTATTGTAGAGTGGCCAGACGGAAGCCACTCCTCAGTAAAAGGCACATGACAGCCAAAAGGCACCTAAAGACTCTCAGACCATGAGAAACAAGATTCTCTGGTGTGATGAAATCAAGATTGAAGTCTTTGGCCTGAATGCGAAGTGTCATGTCTAGAGGAAACCTGGCACCATCCCTACGGTGAAGCATGGTGGTGGCAGCATCATGCTGTGGGGATGTTTTTCAGTGGCAGGGACTGGGAGACTAGTCAGGATCGAGGCAAAGATGAACAGAGCAAAGCACAGAGAGATCCTTGAATAAAACCTGCTCCAGACCACTAAGGTCTTCAGACTGGGGCAAAGGTTCACTTTCCAACAGGAAAAGCATAAAAGCAAATATAAAACGACATGTACATATAAAAGCATACAAAGAAGATCTGAACTGAAGCAGAATAATAGAGGAATGTTATGAACATGGCAGGATCTTATAGAGTTTAACTTAAAGGAATGGGAGTGATATGGGAATGGTGTGGCTGCTAATATCCACATTATTTTTCTCCTGTTCTGGGTACAGTACGGATATAGATAGTAAGGACAATGACTGGTCCAGACATCTGGGACCCCTAGGGAGATGTGTTCACACTCCAACCCCAGCCTCATGGGCCTCCACTGGACTACCGAGCCAGAAACAGACCCATGGCCCAGTCACCTCCAGAGTGGACCAGGAGAACTAGGTGAAGGGAAGATTGCGACAAATGTTCAGTGACAGCAGAAGTACAAACACACAACCACTGTCATTACTGTTCACTGTAAAATCCTTTGTGAGTGTTTGTGCATAATCGTGAAAACAGTGACAATGTAGCAAATAACTCACACAAAACAAACAGAAGAAAACGTAATTCTACAGACCAACTGCGTAGCTACATTTAGCCTCTGCATTATTATCATTATTATTATTATTATTATTATTAAGTAGTAGTAGCATGCATTAGCATGTTTACCTGTCTGTAGATATATATATTTACATACAGTACCAGTCAAAAGTTTGTGGGAACCACACATGCGGAGATCATCCGTTCACCTACTCTGCGTCTCACAAAAATCTATTTTTTTGACTCATCAGACCAAAGGGCAGATTTCCACCTGTCTAATGTCCATTGCTCGTGTTTCTTGGCCCAAGCAAGTTCCTTCTTATTATTGGTGTCCTTTAATATCTTCTGTATACCACCCCTCCCTTGTCACAACACAACTGATTGGCTCAAACGCATTAAGAAGGAAAGAAATTCCACAAATTAACTTTTAACTGTTAATTGAAATGTATTCCAGGTGACAACCTCATGAAGCTGGTTGAGAGAATGCCAATAGTGGGCAAAGCTGTCATCAAGGCAAAGGGTGAATACTTTGAAGAATCTCAAATATAAAATATATTTTAATTTATTTAACACTTTTTTTGGTTACTACATGATTCCATATGTGTTATTGCATAGTGTTGAAGTCTTCACTATTATTCTACAATGTAGAAAATATAAAAAAATAAAGAAAAACCCTTGAATGAGTAGGTGTGTCCAAACTTTTGACTGGTAGTGTAAGTGTGTGCTGTGACAGGTAGGGTATGGGTTAACAACCCTATTCCCGTTATAGTGCACTACTTTTGACCAGAGCCCACCATGGTATAAAGTAGTGCACTAGATAGGGAATAGGGTACCATGTGGGACACAACCATACTGATGCTGATCCAGGTTCTACAACCCAGTGGTATGGTGTCGAATTTAGGACAGCCTCACAGTCCCAAGAAGTTGGTGTTGATGCTGTCCTAATACGCACACCAGACATTGTGACAATTTTGATGCTGCTGCAGGACAGGTTCTTACCAGGAAGGTAGCAATGGCCACTCCTATGATGAAGCCAGCGATGACATCAGACCAGTGGTTCCGATACTCAGCCACTCTGTTGAGTCCTGTGAGGAAGGCCAGACACATCAGACCCAGGGACAGCACAGGCTTGGCTAGCCGCGTCCCTTTGGCTTTCACCGTGCACGTGATGTAACTCTGGTGAGAGGGAAGAAGAAGGTGGGAATGGTTCAATGAACTTCACTGTTATTCCCTCACATTTTATAGACAACTAGATGCTTTCTACTAGGGAATGTACATATATTTACATTTCTTTCCAAAGAATTAGACATCCTCCCCCCCTCACCTGCATACCGATAGACTGCACATAGCCAAATCAGTGCTGAATCTTCCTTGTACTCAGAAGTAATGGCATGGTGTCATATCTCAAACAGAGAAAATGGGACCGCATACAACATATAGGAACCATAGACATCTTGAGAATGTCAATACTATATTAATTCAGCAACAACAGAGTGCATCACTGCATGCTACAGTATATATATATGTGTCCTCAGTGTGAATAGGGCTGTATTGAGCTGGGTCTCTATTCAAGTAGATGGTTTCTCATCTAAAGTACAGTATATCCGAGGTGGGTATAGGGCTGTTGGTGGATGTGTTGTTTCTAACTAACTGTCACCTCTTTGCCCCCCTGCTGTACCTGAGAGGGAGAGACAGATAGACACAGATTGAGAGAGCGTAGTGTAGCGGTGGAAAAGAGAGAGACAGACAGAAAATTTAAAAAAAGAGGGTGGTGGGGTGTGGGAGAGACAGACAGACAGACAGACAGACAGACAGACAGACAGACAGACAGACAGACAGACAGACAGACAGAGAGTGAGACACACAGAGTACACAGCTGCCCCTGTCTCAGTGCTAAATTAGGAAGCCTGTGAGTCAAGCAGAGAGAAAGTGCCCGGAGCGGTGCCTCCCCTAACCCAGCTGGGACACAGATGATAGAGGGGGACTAAACAGGCCCTGTCACTCCTCTTAATTGTTTTAATCATTCTGATATGACATGGCATGGTGACAGTGGGACTCAAAATTGTCGAAAGTAACTTAAAAGTGACTGCAACATTAATTTAAACATGTTGCAAATTAACTTAAAAGGCAATTGAATGGCCATTAAAACGTAACTAAACGAACGGAGAGAAAACAAATGCCCATTGTCGTTACATGGCTGGAGAAGTAGAGGAGAGGAAACATGATTAAGAGTTTTGTTTTCCCTTGTTGTAGTCCTCTGAAGTGAAGCCACACGCTTTATAACGAATCCCTCATGTCAGAGCGGCAGATGAGTAATTGTATTTTTCATTAGTGCAAACTCTATGCTCTGAGGGCACATTACCCATTGTTCTCTCTCTCTCTCCCTCTCTCTAGCTTCCTCTTCTCTCTCTCTCTCTAGCTTCCTCTTCTCTCTCTCTCTAGCTTCCTCTTCTCTCTCTCTAGCTTCCTCTTCTCTCTCTCTTTCTCTCTCTGTTCCTCTTCTCTCTCTCTTCCTCTTCTCTCTTTCTCTCTCTCTCTCTTCCTCTTCTCTCTCTGTTCCTCTTCTCTCTCTCTCTTCCTCTTCTCTCTTTCTCTCTCTGTTCCTCTTCTCTCTCTCTAGCTTCCTCTTCTCTCTCTCTCTTCCTCTTCTCTCTCTCTTCCTCTCTCTCTTCCTCTTCTCTCTCTCTCTTTCTCTCACACACTCACTCACTCACTCACTCACTCACTCACTCACTCACTCACTCACTCACTCACTCACTCACTCACTCTCTCTCTCTCTCTCTCTCTCTCTCTCTCTCTCTCTCTCTCTCTCTCTCTCTCTCTCTCTCTCTCTCTCTCTCTCTCTCTCTCTCTCTCTCTCTCTCTCTCTCTCTCTCTCTCTCTCCCCCCACTCTCACTCACTCTCCCTCTCTCCTCTCTCTCTCTCTCTCTCTCTCTCTCTCTCTCTCTCTCTCTCTCTCTCTCTCACTCTCTCTCTCTCTCTCTCTCTCTCTCTCTCCCTATGGACTCAAAGGTTGCATGCACCCTGACCCAGTTTCATTCCTTCTCTTCTCTGGGGGATAAAAAGAGATACACAACATTAGATTTTTTTCTCTTTCTCTATCTCGCTCTGCGTTAGTTTATAACATCTCTACATGACATGAGTTGACGCCAAGTAAAAAATATGCACTGTTCCAAAGGCAGAAAATGCACTATGAAAGTTTGCCATTTTAAATCAGAGATTTTGTATTGATTTCCGCTGGGTTAATGATAGAAGTGATATAGCATGATGATCATCGTCATGGTTGATGAACCACTGTTTTACGAGACAGTCGTTCCTTCCTGCAGGATAACAAACTATGATGAATACCATCACCACCTCCTTCACCATATCTCCCCATGCAGAAAGAACCTGATTAAAAACAGTTAAACCCAATGATAACCTCTTCTGTGTGTAAAATGAAATCCCAGTAAATCCCCCAAAAGGCGATAGTGGTTCAGTCTTACTGCTGATTGACCTTAACATTTGGAATGGTCCGGCCCATTATGTGGTGATTCACTGTATCCCCAGAGCTTTCATTAAAACAGTGACTGTACTGTGGTCAGGGTAGTGGTGGTGTGTGTGTGAAGGGAAACTTTCTCCCACTCAGGTCAAGGGCATGGCTCACAGTCCTTCCCAGGGGCCACGGGTTGTAAGTTGTTAAAAACGTATACATTTCACACATGACCACACTCTTACTATGTCCCTCCAAAAATGTCCTCCGAGACAGTAATCCAATCTACCCAATGGGTGAGGTCAACTTAATTTCAACCATCTAATAGCCTTACAGAATGCTTTACACAGGGATTGAAGCTCCGACCTACATTTTCAATTTAATGTCACATATTAAGTGACATTTGTACTGTCACTAATCAAGGCTTGTCAGTTAAATGGGAGTGTGACACTATAAATATATTCTGAAGAGATGAAGAAGAGTGACAATGTCCTTTAGTGACAACCTTTCAAAGATCAATCTCTCCCACAGAGTTAGCATGCTGTCATACTCTACTGACTGACTGGATATACTGTCAAACCCATCCTGTACAGAGGTCTTAAGGTTTTAAAACCACAATCTGTACGTTTTGCACATAAAGTTCAAGTGAAATTACTTAATTCATTATATTTGGTTGTGCATACCATCAAAGAGTGGACTGCCATTGAATGTCTTTGGACTGCCTTTCAATGGGAACATACCATTCTCAGCCATAAGAAACTATGTAAGCCTATAATACAGTACAGTATACAACAATCACATTGTCTCATTCAGATTATCCCATACATGTCACGTTCCTGACCTGTTTTCCCTTGTTTTTGTATTTGTTTAGTATGGTCAGGGCGTGAGTTGGGGTGGGCATTCTATGTTGTGTGTCTAGTTTGTCTGTTTCTGTGTTCAGCCTAATATGGTTCTCAATCAGAGGCAGCTGTCAATCGTTGTCCCTGATTGAGAATCATATATAGGTGGCTTGTTTTGTGTTGGGGATTGTGGGTGGTTGTTTCCTGTCTCTGTGTTTGTGTTCTGCACCAGATAGGACTGTCTCGGTTTTCACGTTTGTTGTTTTGTATTGTTGTAAGTGTTCACAGTTCGTTAAATTAAACATGTTGAACACTAACTGCGCTGCATTTTGGTCCTCTCCTTCATCCCAGGAAGAAAGCCGTTACAATACAACAGATTCTAGATGATGTCCACAAGCCAAGCATTTGATCCTGCTATGGGCTCATTACCAGCAGCCTGTAATAATGCTACAGACAATGAGGGAATAACAGGAGTAATCACCAATCTCCATAGTGCTGCTTTACAGTAGCATGCAGCAAGCTAACTTCTGTCAGGGGTTCACCTTGGGGTCATGATAGGGGCTGTACCAAATGTTTGATGTATTATAATAATTGATTTTGCTTATGTTGTATTAATAGAAGGGGAGGGGTTATAAGACCCCTCCCTCCTTACATTTATAGTGTCCTAGACTACCGATTAACAATATATATATATTCATTATATAGGTTTAATATTGTTCCAGTCTTTTCTAATCTCTGCCTCTTATAAGAAACTGTCTGAGAAATGTGTGACTGTGAAGACAGACCTCTGCAGGGGAGTGTAAGAGATTAGTCAGACATTCCACTATAAATCAACTTGGACCTTTACTGCTAAGCTTTTAGATAACACTAAAAGTCTTGTTTATATAGCTGTGTAGGCATGGTTTTGGCCTCATGAGTAGAAGGTAATGACGTAGGCAGTTACATCACAGGGGGTTGACTACAAACATGATAAAAGCAACTTGGGACCTTTTCTATTTTGCAGAACTTACTCGGAAACATGCGTGCTATGTTCCTGTTGTCAACTTCTGTCTGCAATTGCATTAATAAAGGTTTTTAAATGATTCAATTAAAGATATTGTCAGAATGCTTGATAAGGAACAAGGAACGAACCCCAACACTTCTAACATGTGCTTTACAGTAGCATGCTAACCATTAAATACAATGGGTTTATGTAGCTAGCTTAAAGGCGCTATCTGCTAATAAACAATGTGCTTTACAGTATCATGCTAAACAATGCTAACAGCTACAAAACAATAGCACTGCTAACGGACCTAAATCTCTAAATGGATCAAGGGGGGAAAAACAGTCCATTCAAACATACAGTTGAAGTCGGAAGTTTACATACACTTAGGTTGGAGTAATTTAAACTCATTTTCAACCACTTCACACATTTCTTGTTAACAAACTATAGTTTTGTCAAGTCGGTTAGGACATCTACTTTGTGCATGACAAAAGTAATTTTTCCAACAACTGTTTACAGACAGATTATTTCACTTATAATTCACTGTATCACATTTCCAGTGGGTCAGAAGTTTACATACATGAAGTTGACTGTGCCTTTAATCAGCTTGGAAAATTCCAGAAAATGATGTCATGGCTTTAGAAGCTTCGGATAGGCTAACTGACATAATTTGAGTCAATTGGAGGTGTACCTGTGGATGTTTTTCAAGGCCTACCTTCAAACTCAGTGCCTCTTTGCTTGACATCATGGGAAAATCAAAAGAAATCAGCCAAGACCTCCACAAGTCTGATTCATCCTTGGGAGCAATTTCCAAACACCTGAAGGTATCACATTCCTCTGTACAAACAATAGTACGCAAGTATAAACACCATGCAGCCGTCATACCGCTCAGGAAAGAGATGCGTTCTGTCTCCTAAAGATGAACGTACTTTGGTGCAAAAAGTACAAATCAATCCCAGAACAACAGCAAAGGACCTTGTGAAGATGCTGGAGGAAACAGGTACAAAAGTATCTATATCCACAGTAAAACGTGTCCTATATCGACATAACTTGAAAAGCCGCTCAGCAAGGAAGAAGCCACTGCTCCAAAACCGCCATAAAAAGCCAGACACGGTTTGCAACTGCACATGGGGACAAAGATCATACTTTTTGGAGAAATGTTCTCTGGTCTGATGAAACAAAAATAGAACTGTTTGGCCACAATGACCATCATTATGTTTGGAGGAAAAAGGGGGAGGCTTGCAAGCCGAAGAACACCACCCCAACCGTGAAGCATGGGGGTGGCAGCATCATGTTGTAGGGGTGCTCTGCTGCAGGAGGGACTGGTGCACTTCACAAAATAGATGGCATCATGAGGCAGGAAAATTATGTGGATATATTGAAGCAGCATCTTAAGACATCAGTCAGGAAGTTAAAGCTTGGTCGCAAATGGGTCTTCCAAATGGACAGTGACCCCAAGCATACTTACAAAGTTGTGGAAAAATGGCTTAAGGACAACAAAGTCAAGGCATTGGAGTGGCCATCACAAAGTCCTGACCTCAATCCTATAGAAAATTTGTGGGAAGAACTGAAAAAGTGTGTGCGAGCAAGGAGGCCTACAAACCTGACTCAGTTACACCAGCTCTGTCAGGAGGAATGGGCCAAAGTTCACCCAACTTATTGGGTGCTTGATGAAGCTTGATGAAGGCTACCCGAAACGTTTGACCCAAGTTAAACAATTTAAAGGAAATGCTACCAAATACTAATTGAGTGTATGTAAACTTCTGACCCAGTGGAAATGTGATGAAAGAAATAAAAGCTGAAATAAATCATTCTCTCTACTATTATTCTGACATTTCACATTCTTAAAATAAAGTGGTGATACTAACTGACCTAAAACAGGGAATTTTTACTCGGATTAAATGTCAGGAATTGTGAAAAACTGAGTTTAAATGTATTTGGCTAAGGTGTATGTAAACTTCAGACTTCAACTGTACCTTTAGGCAACTAGTCAGACACTGGAACCAGTAAAAGGGATATTTGCTACGTGGGATATACAGTGCCTTCAGAAAGTATTCACACCGCTTGACTTTTTCCACATTTGTGATTGACCGGCTCGATTCGGTCTTATGTAGCAAAATTTGAAATTGTGTTTTTTACATTGGATAAAAGTAGAGACTTAGAGCTAGAAAATGGTATATCATACACTACATTTGAGGAAGAATGGGAAAGTTGATATTGAATGTTGATATTCCCGCTTTTGAGAAAATGGCCCTTGAATGATTTGGTACACCAACTGGAGAGCTTCTCTCTGTCTACCTCCATTCAGCATCGTTCACACACTCTTAAGCCTTAGCCCCACCCCTCTCTTCAATGATTCACATGTGAGGCCATGTGCTACACAGAGTGAGTAGTGTACTAAACAACCGAAGATTTCAAGAATAAGGCTGGTTTATACTATGTATATCAACATGTCTGTAGACAGTTGTCACAGTGACATCATGAACATTCTATTGTCGTCTGAAATTTCGTTGTTGTTATGAAAAAGTATAAACACAAAAACGACAGGCTGCATGACATCAGCAGCCTTATTTTAACACCAATAAACCCATCCGTTTAAAAATGTATTTAGTATACAGTGGCAAGAAAATGTATGTGAACCCTTCGGAATTACCTGGATTTCTGCATAAATTGAACATTAAATTTGATCTGATCGTCTAAGTCACAACAATAGACAAACAAACTGTGATTAAACTAATAACCCTCAAATTATTGTATTTTTCTTGAATACATAATTTAAACTTTCACAGTGTAGGCTGGACAAAGTATGTGAACCCCTAGGCTAATAAGTTCTCCAAAAGTTAATTGGAGTCAGGGGTCAACTAACCTGGAGTCGAATCAATGAGACAAGATTGGAGATTTTGGTTAGAGCTGCCCTGTCCCATAAAAAAAAACACTCACAAAATTTGAGTTTGCTATTCACAAGAAGCATCGTTACATATTCGTCGCCAGACCCACTGGCTCCAGGTCATCTATAAGTCTTTGCTAGGTAAAGCTCCGCCTTATCTCAGCTCACTGGTCACCATAACAACACCCACCCGTAGCACGCGCTCCAGCAGGTATATCTCACTGGTCATCCCCAAAGCCAACACCTGCTTTGGCCGCCTTTCCTTCCAGTTCTCTGCGGCTAATGACTGGAACGAATTGCAAAAAACACTGAAGTTGGAGACTTATATCTCCCTCACAAACTTTAAGCATCAGCTATCTGAGCAGCTTACCGATCGCTGCAGCTGTACACAGCCCATCTGTAAATAGCCCATCCAATCTACCTACCTCATCCCCATATTTTAAAAAATTAATTTCTTTGCTCTTTTGCACACCAGTATTTCTACTTGCACATCATCATCTGCACATCCATCACTCCAGTGTTAATTTGCTGAATTGTCATTACTTTGCTACTATAGCCTATTTATTGCCTTACCTCGTTACACCATTGTATATAGACTTTTTCTATTGTGTTATTGACTGTACGTTTGTTAATTCCATGTGTAACTCTGTGTTGTTGTTTGTGTCGCTCTGCTTTGCTTTATCTTGGCCAGGTCGCAATTGTAAATGAGAACTTGTTCTCAACTGGCCTACCTGGTTAAATAAAGGTGAAATAAAAAATAAAAAATAAATGTGAACCATGCTTCGAACAAAAGACATAAGATTAAGAATTGTTGACTTGCATAAAGCTGGAAAGGGTTAGCTGGTTACAAAAGTAACCCTTTCCAGCTTTGCTACTATAGCCTATTTATTGCCTTACCTCGTTACACAATGTATATAGACTTTTTCTATTGTGTTATTGACTGTACGTTTGTTAATTCCATGTGTAACTCTGTGTTGTTGTTTGTGTCGCTCTGCTTTGCTTTATCTTGGCCAGGTCGCAATTGTAAATGAGAACTTGTTCTCAACTGGCCTACCTGGTTAAATAAAGGTGAAATAAAAAATAAAAAATAAATGTGAACCATGCTTCGAACAAAAGACATAAGATTAAGAATTGTTGACTTGCATAAAGCTGGAAAGGGTTACAAAAGTACCTCTAAACGTCAGTCCATGGTAAGACAAATAGTCAATAAATGGAGAAAGTTCAGCACTGTTGCTACTCTCCCTAGGAGTGGCCGTCCTGCAATGATGACTGCAAGAGCACAGCGCAGAATGCTCAATGAGGTTAAGAAGAATCCTAGAGTGTCAGCTAAAGACTTACAGAAACCTCTGCTAACATCTCTGTTAACGAGACTACAATACATAAAACACTAAACAAGAATTGTGTTCATGGGAGGACAGCATGGAAGAAGCCACTGCTGTCCAAAAAAAACATTGCTGCACTTCTGAAGTTCGCAAAAGAGCATCTGGATGTTCCACAGCGCTACTGGCAAAATATTCTGTGGCCAGATGAAACTAAAGTTGTGTTGTTTGGAAAGAACACACAACACTATATGTGGAGAAAAAAAGGCATAGCACACCAACATCACAACCTCATCCAAACTGTAAAGTATGGTGGAGGGAGCATCATGGTTTGGGGCTGCTTTGCTGCCTCAGGGCCTGGACAGCTTGCTATCATCGACAAGTTTATCAAGACATTTTGCAGGAGAATGTAAGGCTATCTGTCCGCGAATTGAAGCTCAACTTAAGTTAGGTGATGCAACAGAACAACCACCCAAAAGAACAGAATGGCTTGAACAGAAGAAAATACACCTTCTGGAGTGTCCCAGTCAGAGTCCTGACCTCAACCCTATTGAGATGCTGTGGCATGACCTCAAGAGAACAGTTCACACCAGACATCCCAAGAATATTGTTGAACTGAAACAGTTTCGTAAAGAGGAATGGTCCAAAGTTCCTCCTGAGCGTTGTGCAGGTCTGATCCACAACTACAGAAAACATTTGGTTGAGGTTATTGCTGCCAATGGAGGGTCAACCTGTTATTAAATTCAAGGGTTCACATACTTTTTCCAACCTGCACTGTGAATGTTTATACGGTGTGTTCAATAAAGACATGGAAAATTATAATTGTTTGTGTGTTATTAGTTTAAGCAGACTGTGTTTGTCTACATGTAGATGAAGATCAGATAAAATGTTATGACCAACTTATGCAGAAATCCAGGTAATTCTAAAGGGTTCACATACTTTTTCTTCAATCTAGCGAACCAGGCAACTAAAAGCAACTAAACAATGTTTTGGTTAATTTCTATCTTGTTAGCTAGATAGCCAGTTCAAATAATGACCATATCATATAGCTGAAATTAAGCTAATTTGTCTTCGTTGTTACAGAAAAATAAACTCACAACAAGATCATTATTTACAAGTTAATGGCAAGTTAATTACAGAAAATAGCTTATGGTTGCGAGTGTGACAAAATAAAAGCAGGGCATTCTAACTGAGAATGTTGTAACTTGAACACTGTCTCATTGGCCTGACGTTATATCCTAATTTGACTTTAGAGCAGGTCATGTTGTTCTTCACATTACCGTCTCTGCTAAGCACACACTATATCAAATAAAATTAACATTTATTTGTCACATGCACAGGATACAGAAGATGTAAACAGTACAGTGAAATGGTTACTTGCATAGTCTTTTGTTTAGACATGTAGCTAAACATTATACAATGGGTGGGTCTAATCCTGGATGCTGATTGGTTAAAACCGCATTCCAGCCTGTGTCTATTCCACAAGTTACCACTGGCTAACGCTATGATGTTGAAAAGCATATTTACTCGTTTCCATCTCACTGCGCAATCCACTGCCTCATCAGCCCAGCCAGGCAATTTATTAACTTGATCACCACTATAAAAAGCATCTATACATTATCTTCCATTTCTTTTAGACTAGCATTTGGTTTTCAATAGCGGAGATTTGTATAAACCTTGCTGTCTGTCTCTTCGACATTTGCAACATTGTTTCAATATTGAAATTCGATCTCCAGCTGTTCCATAGTAATGAACATGTCGGGAGTCGGGATGAGAGAGACAGGTAGACAGCTTTTCTCAGCCAGTCGAAATCATGAATCAGCTGGCATCCTTTTTATGGATCTATACAAAGAAATGTCAATAGCGAACAGGTAAAACGAAACGAATTGCAGTTAGTTCGCATACTTTCCAGCTTCAGTTTTAAGTGATTGTGTTAGCTGTGTTGTTGGCTAGCTCCTCCGAACAACAGTGTCCTGACGAGAGAGCATAATTGCACATCATTAGCTCATTGTTAAGGATGTATCCAAATAAAATAGCTTAAACAAACACAAATGCAGCTACTTTGCTGTTATTCTGGCTGCATTGTGACTGTAAGTTAGCCGTAGTTGGCTAGCTAGCAAGGGATAAGATCGTTGCCAGTCAGTATGGCAATGGAACATTTAGAACGAACGACTGGGTCGCGTCCATAGATACAGAACAAAAAAAACTAATGACTGTGTTGCATCTCTGGCAATGGAACCGATAGAACGAACGACCAGCCGGCTTGGGTAGCATCCTTTGATTTGTGTCGGGACTATATTTTGTGGAAGGATGAAATAGTATTAATAAATTCATCAAAATAATATTTTTATAAAAATATGACAATCAGTATTTGAATATGTTGGTAACCCATTATACTAAAGTGAAATTGCCCTCGAAGCTGGTGTTTGGAGGATATATTGTCACGGGTGTTGTTAGGCCTGACATATTCCCAACTCATAATGTTACTACCCTGCATGAATCTGCTGGTAGCTAAAGCTAACCAACTAGCTAGGTTCAATGTTAGCTAGCTAGCTAACATTATGCTATAACTAGCAATGCAAATGGCTGCCCTTAGTTTGAAGATGTAATCCGGAGACAGGTGTTTTATACAACAGCCTTTTTCTGTGTGTTATTTTTTAGACTCCCTCTGCATTATTTGCAATCAAACGTCAGAATTTTCTCAATTTCCTTTGCTATGATACTCTTCATCCACCGGGCAGTCCACTGATTTCAAAATCGGGTCCTCCAGAAAGTGGAGAGCATTAGCAACACTTATGCAATTCTTCTAAATATCTTTCAAAATAACCATGTTAGTAAGGATTACCTACACATACTGAGCAGCACATGTTAGATACAGAAGCGCGCTACATGGCAGACCAATCCGAACTCATCTCTTGGCATGTCCAGCCCATTCATTATCTTAGCCAATCATGGCTAGTTGGAAAGTTCCTGTCTTTTTCCATGGCTAAACCAACTAGGCTTGTAATTTAACAATTGTATTCGTATTTACAAATGGCATACACGTTTGTTATTAAGGCCTATGAAAGTTGAAATGTTCCAGAAGGCATTTCTGCAAAAAAATGCATGTCCCTCAGTCGAACAGTGAAATCCAAGCACAGATTCAACCACAAAGACCAGGGAGGTTTTCAAATGGTTTGCAAAGAAGGGCACCTATTGGTAGATGGCTAAAAAAAGAAGCAGACAATGAATATTCCTTTGAGCATGGTACAGTTATTAATTGGATGGTGTATCATGGTGGATGGTGTATCAATACGCCCAATCACTACAAATATATAGGTGCCCTTCCTAAGTCAGTTTCCGGAGAGGAAGGAAACCGCTCAGGGATTTCCCCAATGATGCCAATGGTGATTTTAAAACAGTTAACGAGTTTAATGGCTGTGATAGGAGAACACTGAGGATGGATTAACAACATTGTAGTTAGTCCACAATACTAACATACAGTGGTTCCTCCTTTAAAAGTTGCATCGTACTGCGGCGCAGCTTGCATGGTGCCGCAGAATTCTATGGCACGTTATTTAAATGTGAACCACTGGTACCATTAATGCTTGTTAGTGCTAGTTTGACCACCAGAGGGCATCTTTGAGAAGCATTTGATAGCCTTCAATAATGGCTTTACTAGAGAATGCGGATATGCAGGAGACTGGGATTCAATTCCCCGACGGGGGGGGGGAGCAGTAGGCTGTCCCTTTAAATAAGATTTTTTTCTTAACTGATTTCATATGTGTTATTTCATAGTTGTGATGTCTTCACTATTATTCTACAATGTAGAAAATAGTAAAAATAAAGAAAAACCCTGGAATGAGTAGCTGTCCAAACTTTTATTGGTACTTGCTTAATTAATTTGATTAATATTATGGTGTTTCTATTCCAAGAAAAACGAAAAACCTTCTGGATTTCCGTCAGGATGGTACGGAAAATATTGGCGCTGTACAACGTGGCGGTCGGGAGTACAGTACTGGGCTATTTAGCTAAAGAATCCCTGTGTCGTGCGGGCATGTGGGAGACCGGGGTTCAATTCCCCGACAGGGAGGAAGGAGTAGGCAGTCCTTGTAAATAAGAATTTGTTCTTAACTGACTTGCCTAGTTTAAATAAAGGTTACACTAAGAGTATAGCATTTCTACACCCTAATGTTCTAATTCTAATCTAACCAATACCCAAACAGAAATTCATTGAAAATAAAAATCTCATTGATTTATCAAGACCAGTCCCCATGCTTGTCTCAGAGCAGCACAAAACGGTGCTAAAATAGTTGTAGGCTATTGCTTCTAACTTCAATATGCTCTTTAAATAAATAAGACCTACACCACTTTTAACAGCACATTACTCAACACTAGTGAGACTCATGCCGCCTACGGTAGGCCTACAGTATATCGAAAAATATGATGTGACTCTCCGCCAATAATTACATATAGAGGATTGGAGGATATTTCTGTAATTCAGTGACATTTATTCCCATAGTAATTCGTTATGGATCCATAACTAAATAAACATCGGCATTTTGAAAGAGTATTTTTATCATCATTTTATTAACGAAAACATAAAGATGCCATTATTAGTTACTTTGTTTAGTTTGAACGTGCAGACTGGCACTAATAACAGAACAGCGGGAACGTTTCCCTTGTCAGCGCCATTATTAGTGCAATGCCCCTTAAAGTGTTGCCAGTGTGGCATGGTCGGTCTTCTGTGCGCGGCTCTGCGGCCCATCCCGTGCCCCCTGCCCTCGTGCCTTGAACCTCGCGCTCTTTCAGTGGATACAGCTGGAGAACTGCAAGGCAATCCCATTGTGCGCCACTCGGGAGCCATGAATAATATGACCAATATATATTGTCCTGCTAATAACAGGGTTAATAATATATCTGTGAGAATATCCAACAGGCTTTTATATCATTCTAAATTAATAATAATAATCACTTTGTTTAAAAAAGAACAATATTTGGAGATGATTTTGTTTTCAAATAACGTAAAATGAGCGAGAAAATGACCATTCTTGAACATGGGGTGAGACATTGTTACTAATTTGAAAATAAAGCCAGTATGTTATTTAGAATTATTTCTGTTTTTAGAGGGAGAGAAACCAAAAACCTACAATCATCTCATAGGTCTCCCAGTTGAGGGGGGCACGGGTATTGAACCAGCATCTGTAGCAACACAGCATCTTAGACCATTGCGCCACTCAGGCGCCGTATAACGTGAACGGTCGGGAGTGGCCTACACTACTACAGTAAGACCAAAATAATCCTAACAAAATAAAATAATAAAAACCTTAGTGTAATAACAGTTTTAGTAAGTAATACTGAAGTCGTGCACAATTATCAGTTTCTATTTAGGTTTATGTCGCCCATTCATTGTCAGTTAGAGACACTGCAGGACCCAAAAGCATAATCAGTGTTCTAACTCCCCCTTGTGCTGGTCTGGAGCAATGAAGTGGTGACGCAGGGTACCGTACTGAACCACAAATTACCTCTAAGTCCCACAGTGTAAATTCACAATTTTTAAAGGAGGAACATTTACATTTACATTTAAGTCATTTAGCAGACGCTCTTATCCAGAGCGACTTACAAATTGGTGCATTCACCTTATGATATCCAGTGGAACAACCACTTTACAATAGTGCATCTAACTCTTTTAAGGGGGGGGGGGGGTTAGAAGGATTACTTTATCCTATCCTAGGTATTCCTTAAAGAGGTGGGGTTTCAGGTGTCTCCGTAAGGTGGTGATTGACTCCGCTGACCTGGCGTCGTGAGGGAGTTTGTTCCACCATTGGGGTGCCAGAGCAGCGAACAGTTTTGACTGGGCTGAGCGGGAACTGTACTTCCTCAGAGGTAGGGAGGCGAGCAGGCCAGAGGTGGATGAACGCAGTGCCCTTGTTTGGGTGTAGGGCCTGATCAGAGCCTGAAGGTACGGAGGTGCCGTTCCCCTCACAGCTCCGTAGGCAAGCACCATGGTCTTGTAGCGGATGCGAGCTTCAACTGGAAGCCAGTGGAGAGAGCGGAGGAGCGGGGTGACGTGAGAGAACTTGGGAAAGTTGAACACCAGACGGGCTGCGGCGTTCTGGATGAGTTGTAGGGGTTTAATGGCACAGGCAGGGAGCCCAGCCAACAGCGAGTTGCAGTAATCCAGACGGGAGATGACAAGTGCCTGGATTAGGACCTGCGCCGCTTCCTGCGTGAGGCAGGGTCGTACTCTGCGAATGTTGTAGAGCATGAACCTACAGGAACGGGTCACCGCATTGATGTTAGTTGAGAACGACAGGGTGTTGTCCAGGATCACGCCAAGGTTCTTAGCACTCTGGGAGGAGGACACAATGGAGTTGTCAACCGTGATGGCGAGATCATGGAACGGGCAGTCCTTCCCCGGGAGGAAGAGCAGCTCCGTCTTGCCGAGGTTCAGCTTGAGGAACCACTGTAAATGACAGAGTGAAAAGAAGGAAACCTGTACAGAATACAAATATTCCAAAACATGCATCCTGTTTCCAATAAGGCACTAAAGTAATACTGCAGAAAATACAAAGCGTTATGTTTGGGGCAAATCCAACACAACACATCACTGAGTACCACTTTTCATATTTTCAAGCATGGTGGTGGCTGCATCATGTTATGGGTAAGATTGTCATTGACAAGGACTAAGGAGTTTTTTAGGATAAAAATAAATGGAATAGAGCTAAGCACAGGCAAAATCCTAGAGGAAAACTTGATTCAGTATGCTTTCCGACAGACACTGGGAGACAAATTCACACTGGAGTTTCTTACCAAGACGCACGCCATTGAATGTTCCTCAGTGGCCTAGTTACAGTTTTGACATAAATCATCTTGAAAATCTATGGCAAGACTCAAAAATGGCTGTCTAGCAATGATCAACAACCAACTTCACACATCTTGAAGAATAAAAAAAAAGATAACGATATATGTGTGTTTTATTTTGTATAAAAAAAAAAATGTTTGACTTTTTATTCCACTTTGACATCACACAGTATTTTGTGTAATGGATTTAATTTTCATTTTTTTTGTCAATGACAAATAAATGAAAATTAAATCAATTTTAATCCCATTTTGTAACGTTCTGAAGGTACTGTATGCCTTAAGATGATCTAACCCATCACAGATAAGAAAATCTGACAGAGTTTGATCTGGGAAGTGTATTCCCCTGTAGCTGTAGTCTGCAGTGAGGTTAGGATTCCCTATGAAAGACCGCCATCAGACTGTGGTCCTCTGAACAGGACTCATATGTACATGTTGTCTCAGTGTATGAGTGCTGATCTAGGATCAGTTTTCCATTTAATGTCCTACTCCAGTCTTTCTCATAGCCAAATAATTCAAATTATATATTTTAAATATATCAATATGTTTGTCATGATCTTCTGTCATGTTATATATATATTAACCATCCCACATGAAATACTACAGTTTACTATAGAATACTAGAGTACGTACTATAGTATTCTGTAGTAAACTTTAATATACTGAAGAATACTATACTACACACTGAAGTATTCCTTGATCATGTGTAGTTGTTACTATAGAATGTTGTAGTATACTGTAGAATACTATAGTAAATACTACAGTATTATCTGCAAAAACTCTGAAGTAAATATTACAGTAATGTCAACAAAAACACTACAGTCTGCAAAAACATTACACTTTTTTAGCTATAGTAAATACTACAGTATTTAATGTGCATATACCTTGTCCATTCCCCTATCCCATATCCCAATTTGTGCCACCTATAAGTGAGGAACTTATATTCCATGTATAGACCATATCTTGTGTTCCCTACAGGTTATAGATTTGCAGACTGAAGCTGTTTCTGAAAAGGCACCTTATTCCCAATATAGTACACTACTTTTTACCAGGGCATTCCTGTGCTTATTACTGTAATTCACCCTCAAATCATTCAACTAGCAGCACTTTCCCGAGTAGGGGGAATCAGCAGGTGTAACTGCCATCGTAATCCTCCTCGTCTGAGGAGGAGCAAGGATCAGACCAATATGCAGCGTGGTATGTATCCATATTTATTAGAATACCTTTCTAGACGAACAAAACAATAAACAAAACGAAACCAACGACGCTACAGTCCTGAACAAGAGAATAATGAAAAACAATGAACGCACGAACAGGAACAATCACCCACAAACAAACAGTGAGAACAGCCTACCTAAATATGGTTCCCAATCAGAGACAACGTAAAACACCTGCCTCTGATTGAGAACCATATCAGGCTAGTTAGACAACCCTAAACCAAACATAGAAACACATAACATAGAATGCCCCCCAGCTCACGTCCTGACCAACTAAACAAATACTAAACAAAGGAAATAAGGTCAGGAACGTGACAGTCCCCCCCCCCCCCAAGGTGCGGACTCTGGCCGCAAAACCTGAACCTATAGGGGAGGGTCTGGGTGGGCATCTGTCCACGGTGGCGGCTCTGGCGCTGGACGTGGCCCCCACCCCACCATAGTCACTACCCGCTTTCGTGGCCTCCTTTTAACTGCAACCCTCCAAATTAACCCCACTGGACTGATGGGCGCCTCTGGACGGAGGGGCAGCTCCGGACTGAGGGGCAGCTCCGGACTGAGGGGCAGCTCCGGACTGAGGGGCAGCTCCGGACTGAGGGGCAGCTCCGGACTGAGGGGCAGCTCCGGACTGAGGGGGAATTCCGGCATCGCCGGCGTGACAGGTAGCTCTGGCAGCTCCTGGCTGACTGACGACTCTGGCAGCTCCTGGCTGACTGACGGCTCTGTCAGCTCCTGGCTGACTGACGGCTCTGTCAGCTCCTGGCTGACTGACGGCTCTGGCAGATCCTGGCTGACTGACGGCTCTGGCAGATCCTGGCTGACTGACGGCTCTGGCAGATCCTGGCTGACTGACGGCTCTGGCAGCTCCTGGCTGGCTGGCGGCTGTCTGGCTGACGGCTCTGGCAGCTCCTGTCTGGCGGGCGGCTCTGACGGCTCCTGTCTGGCGGGCGGCTCCTGTCTGGCGGGCGGCTCTGTCGGCTCCTGTCTGGCGGGCGGCTCCTGTCTGGCAGGCGGGTCAGGCGGCTCCTGTCTAGCGGGCGGCTCTGGCGGCTCCTGACTGACGGACGGCTCTAGCGGCTCCTGACTGACGGACGGCTCTGAAGGCTCAGGACAGACGGGCGGCTTTGAAGGCTCAGGACAGACGGGCGGCTCAGACGGCGCTGGGCAGCGCAGGGCAGACGGACAGCTCAGACGGCGCTGGGCAGACGGGCAGTGCAGGCGGCGCTGGGCAGACGGGCAGTGCAGGCGGCACTGGGCAGACGGGCAGCGCAGGGGGTGCTGGGCAGACGGCAGACTCTGGCCGGCTGAGGCGCACAATAGGCCTGGTGCGTGGTGCCGGAACTGGTGGTACCGGGCTAAGGACACGCACCTCAAGGCTAGTGCGGGGAGCAGCAACAGGGCGCACAGGGCTCTGGAGACGCACAGGAGGCTTGGCGCAGGTCTCCTACCTGACTTCGCCACACTCCCTTTTAGCCACCCCCAATAAATTTTTGGGGCTGACTCTCATGGCTTCCAGCCTCGCCTCCGTGCTGCCTCCTCATACCACCGCCTTTCGGCTTTAGCTGCCTCCAGCTCTTCGCGAGGGCGGCGATACTCTCCAGCTTGAACCCAAGGTCCCTTACCGTCCAGTATTTCTTCCCAAGTCCATTTCTCCTGACATCGCTGCTCCTGCTGCTGCTGCCGCTTACCACGCTGCTTGGTCCTTGGTTGGTGGGTGATTCTGTAACGGCCGTCGTAATCCTCCTCGTCTGAGGAGGAGCAAGGATCAGACCAATATGCAGCGTGGTATGTATCCATATTTATTCGAATACTTTTCTAGACGAACAAAACAATAAACAAAACGAAACCAACGACGCTACAGTCCTGAACAAGAGAATAATGAAAAACAATAAACGCACGAACAGGAACAATCACCCACAAACAAACAGTGAGAACAGCCTACCTAAATATGGTTCCCAATCAGAGACAACGTAAAACACCTGCCTCTGATTGAGAACCATATCAGGCTAGTTAGACAACCCTAAACCAAACATAGAAACACATAACATAGAATGCCCCCCAGCTCACGTCCTGACCAACTAAACAAATACTAAACAAAGGAAATAAGGTCAGGAACGTGACAGCAGGATCATCTTTAAATAAATTAACAGGCTTTGTCTGCTAGCATTCAGTGAAGGATATTCTTTTAAGCGGAATTTGATCAACCAGCCAAAACATTGTGTCCAAATCTGATATTCGTAGCAAAGATTTTTTTTAAGAAATCCAAGAATCAGTCAACACTGTTCCAGTGTGTTTGTGCATGTTAGTGAGTGTGTGGGTGCACGTGTATGCGTGTGGACGAGTGCTTTCTGCTTTCTGGCTTCTGTGTGTAGGCTTATTGGAGCTGATGAACAGAATCTGATTCTCTGCAGCATGCTGTGTCTGCCTTCCTGCACATCTGCATTCCAAATGCAGGTAGTCAAGGGTGATGATGTCGCTACTACTGCAGGCTAGTCAGGTGAGTATACAGTCACCTCCAAAATGATTGGCACCCTTGATAAAGATGAACAAAAAAGACGGTTTAAAATAAATAATACAAATAACTAGCTTTATTGTAAGGTCAATTCTACAGTATTTCAACTAAATGTTTCAAGGACAAAATGACATGTATTTAAGTATTTTGTTATTGTAGTGTGGACAATAATATATGTACTCTCTAAAAACAATATACGGAGAAAATGTTTTTATGTATTTGTTCTTTTTTTCTTTTTATGTTTAGCTCACGTAATATCATTTTATTTATGTATTAATGTGTGTGTAATAGAATAAATGTGTCAAAAACGAATATAGACATTAATAAATGCATTTCTATAGCTTCCAAGAGCTTTTTTACAATACAGGAGGAAAATAAATACAATCAAATTGTATTTGTCACACGCTTCGTAAACAACAGGTATAGACTAACAGAGAAATGCTTACTTACGGGTCCTTTTTCAGCAATGCAGAGAGAAAGATAACTGCCAGGTCACTGAACTCCTCCATATAGGCTGTCTCGTTGTCAGTTGTCGGTGATCAGGCCTACCACCATCATGTCATCAGCAAAGTTGATGATGATGTTAGAGTTGTGCGTGGCCAGTACAGAAGGGGGCTAAGCACAAACCCCTGAGGGGTACCCGTGTTGATGGTCAGCGTGGTGGATGTGTTGTTGCCTGCCTTCACCGCATGGCGGCGGCCCGTCAGGAAGCCCAGGATCCAGTTGCATGGGAGGTGTTCAGTCCCAGGGTCATGAGCTGAGTCGTCGTAACAGTTTTGGACGCTACAGACATTTATGTGAGAAGACCGATTTTTGGGATGTCTCGTGGTCTGACAAGCACCACTCTAGCTCTGTCACCATTCACCACAAATGCGAAGGGCATTTTCAGTGGATGCGGTGGATTGAGATGCAGCCCATGCTAAAAAACATATCACTAGTGTAAACAGACAGATTTTGATAAGGATCTTTGTATTATGTTAACTAGATCTATGTGGGGGTGTGACCATTGTAGGCTATGGGTTAATGGGCCATCAGCAGGACAATAGAATCTCTGAGAGCATGTGAGAAGTCATGATGGTGTGCTAAATGACAGCAGTGCTGACAAAGTTTTATCAAATGTCCTCTTTTTAGTTGATAAAGTAATCCCAAATGTAATCAGCTGTTTTTAAGAATGTCACTGTAATCCTAATTTAAAAAATTGTAATCCAGGCTGATTACAGTTACTTCATTTTTGTAAATCGGATCACACCAATCCAAAATCAAATCTAGAATCGGCTTTCTATTTCGCAACAAAGCCTCCCTCACTCACGCCGCCAAATTTACCCTAGTAAAACTGCCCATCCTACCGTTCCTTGGCTTCCGCGATGTCATCAACACAATATAGCTTCCAATACTCTACTCAGCAAACTGGATGCAGTCTATCACAGTGCCATCCGTTTTGTTACAAAAGCCCCTTATACCACCCACCACTGCGACCTGTATGCTCTAGTCGGCTGGCCCTCGCTACATATTCGTCACCAGACCTACTGGCTCCAGGTCATCTATAAGTCTTTGCTAGGTAAAGCTCTGCCTTATCTCAGCTCACTGGTCACCATAACAACACCCACCCGTAGCACGCTCTCCAGCAGGTATATCTCACTTGTCATCCCCAAAGCCAACACCTCCTTTGGCCGCATTTCCTTCTAGTTCTCTGCTGCCAGTGACTGGAACGAATTGCAAAAATCGCTGAAGCTGGAGACTTATATTTCCCTCACTAACTTTAAACATCAGCTATCTGAGCAGGTTACCGATCGCTGCAGCTGTACATAGTCCATCTGTAAACAGCCCACCCAATCTACCTACCTCATCCCAATATTGTTTTTATTTACTTTGCTGCTCTTTTGCACACCAGCATCTCTACTTGCACATCATCATCTGCTCATTTACCACTTCAGTGTTAAATCTGCTAAATTGTAATTACTTCGCTACTGTGGCCTATTTATTGCCTACCTCCTCACTCCATTTGAACACACTCTATATAGACTATTTTTTTCTATTGTGTTATTGACTGTACGTTTGTTTATGTTCCATGTGTAACTCTGTGTTGTTGTTTGTGTCGCACTGCTTTGCTTTATCTTGGCCAGGTCGCAGTTGTAAATGAGCATATAATATAGCTCGGTATTAGTATTATTTATTTTATATAGTCTTTTTGCTCATCTTTATCAAGGGTGGCAATCATTTTGGAGGTGACTGTACATACTCCTCTAGCAGAACAACTCAGAGACTAGAAGAAATCCATCTATACGCATATCAGCAGCCAGACAAAAAGACAGAACTGTTCAGAGACTTGGAGATGTCCATTTTTATGCAAATCTACCAGCCAGATAAAAAGCAAAGCTTCAGACCAAAACAATATAGAGAAAGTTGATCTACATACTGTGTGGGTGATGGAACAAATTTGATTGAAAAAAGTGAAATATCAAATGTGAAATCTTCAAAAAATTGCATCTTACCCTCAGACACTCTTCGACCAATGAAAGGCTGCGACTCGAAACCAGCGTCCAAAACGAAAACAACATTTTGAGACATGACAGCCTAGGCCAATCTGACAAGAATTGATGAACAGATTATACAGGTTTAGAGACTACCAGGATATATTTTGCAGTGTTCTTCGCATCTAGTCTGACTCATAGCCATCAAAGAACACCAGCCCATCCAAGACCGGCATCTATTGGGCCTACTCACTAAATCCACTTCAATCATTAAGATGTTCAAAAGCTTGTCCCTCACAGAATCTTGGAATTACCCTTTCACGCCTAGATATCCCAGCGATGTCTATACAGTTCCGAAAGCCTATTTTGTATTCCTATTACTACTATATAATCCTAATATGTATTCCATAGTTATTACATGTAATTAGTGAGCAGTTGTAACAGGGACTCACTCACTCTCTCAACATGTATCTTTGGTACATAGGTTCCTACTCACCGCGAGATAGAGAGCTGCGTAGATGCTGAGGGCAGCCTCTTTGGAGGGGAAGGTTTTACGTGCACGCAGGATATCCTCCTGGTTCCCGGTGCAGGCCTCTTGGTGGCTGATGTAGCGCAGGGCGTGCTGGCAGCCCAGGGCCGTGAAGTTGGGCTTACACACCGTCAGGAAGTGGGGGGACAGGTTGCCCGTCACCACCTGGCCCGCGTTTACAAAGATGTCCACAGTGAACAGCCCGAACGTGTACACTCCTGGAGAGAGAGCGAGATATACCTGTTAGAGGCTGAACGTGTACACGCCTGGAGAGAGAGAAATACCTGTTAGAGGCTGAAAATGTACACTCCTGGAGAGAGAGAGACACCTGTTAGATGCTTAACGTGTACACTCCTAGAGAGAGGGGGCGATGGATTTGGCCTAGATTCTGGTTATCAGTTGTCATACTGTGTGGATAGATTGATGAAGTCTGCAACGGAAAGGAGGTCTAAAAGGACACTCATCACACATTATTGAAGGCACACTGAAAGGCAGAAAGATATACACTACCGTTCAAAAGTTTGGGGTCACTTAGAAATGTCCTTGTTTTTGAAAGAAAAACACATTTTTTGTGGACTTTTAATGGAGTCGCCTCTTCACTGTGACGTTGAGACTGGTGTTTTGCGGGTACTATTTAATGAAGCTGCCAGTTGAGGACTTGTGAGCCGTCTGTTTCTCAAACTAGATACTCTAATGTACTAATGTACTCCAACGCTCTAAACACTAGGCTACCTGCCGCACCTAATGTACTTGTCCTCTTGCTCAGTTGTGCACCGGGGCCTCCCACTCCTCTTTCTATTCTGGTTAGAGACAGTTTGCGCTGTTCTGTGAAGGGAGTAGTACACAGCATTGTACGAGATCTTCAGTTTCTTGGCAATTTCTCGCATGGAATAGCCTTAATTTCTTAGAACAAGAATAGACTGACGAGTTTCAGAAGAAAGTCCTTTGTTTCTGGCCATTTTGAGCCTGTAATCGAACCCACAAATGCTGACGCTCCAGATACTCAACTAGTCTAAAGAAGGTCAGTTTTATTGCTTCTTTAATCAGCACAACAGTTTTCAGCTGTGCTAACATAATTGCAAAAGGGTTTTCTAATGATCAATTAGCCTTTTAAAATGATAAACTTGGATTAGCTAACACAACATGCCATTGGAACACAGGAGTGATGGTTGCTTATAATGGTTGCTTATATACGCCTATGTAGATATTCCATAAAAAATCTGCCGTTTCCAGCTACAAAAGTCATTTACAACATTAACAATGTCTACACTGTATTTCAGATACATTTTATGTTATTTTAATGGACATTTTTTTTGTTGCTTTTCTTTCAAAAACAAGGACATTTCTAAGTGACCCCAAACTTTTGAACGGTAGTGTATATATATATATATATATATATAACAATGGGTAATGAAACACTGTTTTACCTGTGGAGAGAGATATTTAAATAAAAGGAGACAGAGAGATGGTTAAATAACATGCTGTAATGAAAGTGACCTTTCTTATATTTTGAGACACCCCCTGCATGATTCCAAATGCTGTAAATATCACATTATGTCTGAAAGTAGGAGTAGAAATTACTAGTCTCTTCTCACAGATGCAAATTCCTAGCACGCTAGCAACAACCCTGTGTGCCAAACATACCTGCGGCAGGTAGCCTAGTGGTTAGAGCGTTGGACTAGTAACCGCAAGGTTGCAAGATCGAATCTCTGAGCCGACAAGGTAAAAATCTGTTGTTCTGACCCAGAACAAGGCAGTTAACCCACTGTTCCAAGGACGTCATTGAAAATAAGAATTTGTTCTTAACTGACTTGCCTAGTAAAATAACAAACAAATTACATTTTTTTTGAGTGTCTAGTTTGAGAAACAGACACCTCACAAGAACTCAACTGGCAGCTTCATTAAATAGTACACGCAAAACACCAGTCTCAATGTCAACAGTGAAGAGGCGACTCCAGGATGCTGGCCTTCTAGAATGAGTTGCAAAGAATAAGCCATATCTCAGACTGGCCAATAAAAATAAAAGATTAAGATGGGCAAAAGAACACAGATACTGGACAGAGGAACTCTGCCTAGAAGGCCAGCATCCCGGAGTTGCCTCTTCACTGTTGACGTTGAGACTGGTGTTTTGTGGGTACTATTTAATGAAGCTGCCAGTTGAGGACTTGTTAGGAATTATTCAGAGACTGACTGTTTAAAGATTATTATATAGAGCTCGGCTGTGATATAAACCTGCACAGGCTCTAAAGACCACTATTGCCTACCCCTGGAGACCGTTAGTAGTATAGTGATATTTATTGGGATCCACAAGGCAGCGGCTACTCTTCCTGGGGTCCAAATAGGAAACAAAACAACAAATAAAACACATAATATACCGTTTTTTTTATCACTTTGGTACTATTTTCACAAGTATGTGGTAAAATGTCACAACTCTTAATACAAAACTCAAAACAGATCATCAAAAAGGCTGTTTTTCAACAGTTTTTGCATACTTTCAATTGACTAATAAGTACAACACACAAAATCACACTTTTTCACTAAACCTAATCAGCATTTCATCTAGAAATAACTTTCATATAAAGTAGTTGCCTTTCACTGATTCTCTTCTCATTAAATACATTTGACCATCACTTAATCCAACTGCGCTTCATGGTTAATCACTTAACCGTTTGGTAAACCTATAGATATTAAACTGGTTTGTCTACTATATATGGATGATTTTGAGAACTAAAGAAATAAAAGGTGTGTTTGTAAAGTATAAACATCTGAATTAAATGTATGATACATGATAACCATACATAATGAATACTCATTTTTGCTAACTGATTTCACATAGTGGTAACCACAATTGGTCACCATATAAAAGGGGGTGTGTGAACACCTGCCATTTCTTTCAACACAGAGAAGGATAGACAGCAAGGGAGAGGAAGAAATCAAAGAACTCGTGGACAAGGGGCCTGTCACAGAGGTGGGCATGGGCCTTGTCAAAGAGGTCAAAGAGGTGGGCATGGGCCTTGTCAAAGAGGTCAAAGAGGTGGGCATGGGCCTTGTCAAAGAGGTGGGCATGGGCCTTGTCAAAGAGGTGGGCATGGGCCTTGTCAAAGAGGTCAAAGAGGTGGGCATGGGCCTTGTCAAAGAGGTGGGCATGGGCCTTGTCAAAGAGGTCAAAGAGGTGGGCATGGGCCCCGTCAAAGAGGTCAAAGAGGTGGGCATGGGCCCCGTCAAAGAGGTCAAAGAGGTGGGCATGGGCCCCGTCAAAGAGGTCAAAGAGGTGGGCATGGGCCCCGTCAAAGAGGTCAAAGAGGTGGGCATGGGCCCCGTCAAAGAGGTGGGCTTGGGTCCCGTCAAACAGGTGGACATCAGAGAGAGGGAGGCAGATGGCAGGGAACTTGTGTCTAATGAAGTCCGGGCCATCGTCGTTGACCATGTGGCAAACAGAGGCCTTACCATGGCAGAGGCTGCCAGATCACCCCAATCTGAAAAGATCAACTGTCAATTCGATCATGAGAAAATTTCGCAAAGAAATTATCTATTGACAGTATACCCTGTTCTACCCTCAGAATTGACAGAAGACCACATGGTTATGGCCGTGGTGTGTGCTGACCGACCAGCAGGAGTGGGCAGAGTTGCAATGGTAAGGGCCAGGAATGACATATGGCTGTCCAAAACAAAGCAGGCCATTGAGGAGAACAATGACATCTTTGCCAATGTGGCATCCATCAGCCTACTAACAATCGCCCGCCTTTTGAAGAGACACCTGGTGCCTTTTGAGAGAAACAGCGACCAGGTGAAACAACTGCGGGCCGAGTACGTTCAGGTACAGCACTTTATACTGTATTACTGTTACTATTTGATGCACATGCTACTTTTGTACTATCACAAGTATATATGTGTTGATGAAGCAGGCTTCAACCTGGCCAAAACTCAGGCCGTGGGCGTAAAGTATTCAGACCCCTTGACTTTTTCCGCATTTTGTTACGTTACAGCCTTATTCCAAAATGTATTAAATTGTTTTTTTCACTCATCAATCTACACAAATATTATAAAAAATGTAAAACTTTAATATAAGATTTACATAAGTATTCAGACCATTTTTCGCAGTACTTTGTTGAAGCACATTTGGCAGCGATTACAGCCTCAATTTTTCTTGGGTATGATGCTACAAGCTTGGCACACGTGTATTTGGGGAGTTTCTACCATTCTTCGCTGCAGATCCTTTCAAGCTGTCAGGTTGGATGGGGAGCGTCGCTGTACAGTTATTTTCAGGTCTCTCCAGAGATGTTAGATTGGGTTCAAGTACGGGCTCTGACTGGGCCACTCAAGGACATTCAGGGACATGTGGACATCTGAATCCAATACGTAATATAGTACACTTATCATAATTTAGTTTTTAATACAGAGAGGTTAGAAAAAGTATCTAGATCCTCTAAACATCAATCGCACAATGACACCTTTGTTTTTAAGCCTTGGATTTCTAATCCCTTAATATTATTATTGGATCTGATTTTGATCAGCTAACATTTCGATGGCAATAATAAATATATATGCCGATAGTGGACAACCTTGTTTTACTCCTCTTGACAGTTTAAAACTTTCTGAGATGTAGCCATTATTTACTATTTTACACCTAGGGTTATTATACATAACTTTAACCAGTTTTATAAGAGATTCTCCAAAATTGAAATATTCCAGGCATTTATTTATAAACTCGTCGTACTTTATCAAAGGCCTTTTCAAAGTCAGATTTGAATACCAGGCCTGGTTTCCCAGAAATTTCATTGTGTTCTATTGTTTACACTTGTCTTATATTATGTCCAATGTACATGATGTCCATGTAAAAAACCTGCCTGATTAGGATGAATAATATCAGACAATAAAAATGTTATTCTATGCGCTAAGCATTTAGCTAGACTTTTTGCATCACAACACTGAAGTGTAAGACGCCTCCAATTTATTTTATGGATTGGATCTTTATATTTACCACTTGGATCCTGTTTCAGTAATAATGAAATCAGATCTTCTTGTTGAGTGTCCGATAATCTACCATTTATATAGGAGTGGTTAAAACATGCTAATAACAGTCCTCTGAGTATATAAAAAAGTTTGGTATACCTCCACTGGTATGCTATCCAGCCCTGGAGTTTTCCCTGACTTAAAGGCTTTAATTGCATCAAGAAGTGTAATTTGGCCTTCACATTAGTTTTTCTATACAGATGTTCATTTTACATTATTAATAAGGAAAAAATTCATACAATCAGCTACGGTTAGTGGAGATAGAGGAGACTGAAACGAAAACATATGCTTAAAGTGCTTTACATCCTCTTTCAACATATCGTTTGGTGAATCATGGGTGACTTCATCATTTGTAACAAGTTTCAGTAAATTATTTTTGGTAGCATTTCTATGTTGAAGATTAAAAAAGAATGTGGTGCATTTTTCCCCATATTCCATCCAGTTCGCGTAATTTTTTTATAATATATTACACTGGATCTTTCTTGAATAAGTTCCTCCATTTCTTTTAGTTTTTTTTCTCTAACTTACTCTGAGCCTCTGTGGTACAGTTTTTATTGCTATCTATCTGTACTGTTAGTCCTTGCATTTCCTTTGTTAATATGGACTCTTTTGACCTAAATTGATTTTGTTTTATAGATGAGTACTGAGTGCATGGCCTCTAAAGGCACATTTAAAAGTGTGCCATACAATAATGGGATCTGCTGTACCTATGTCATGTCGGAAAAAGTCAGTTATAAATGATTCTGTCCTAGTTAAAAACAACGTATCATCTAGTAGGCTTTGATTAAATTTCCAATATCCTTGCCCATGTGGAAATTCTGTAAGAGTAATATGTATGCCAATTATGTGACGGTCCGACCGCATTCTGTCCCCTATCAACACTCTTTTTAAAAAACTTTTGGTGCCAGAGAGAATGACATAAGAAAGTAATCAAGCTTGATTGAGCCTCCACCATGTATATCTCACTAGGGCAGGGTATTTAAGCCTCCATATATTCACTAATTCCAATATATCCATGACATTCATGATTTCCTTAAGTGCATGAGGGTGATAGTTTGTTGTGTGATTGCCTTTATGGTCCATAGCGGTATTTAAAACCATATTATATTCTCCCACCATAATATGGTCTTGTATTGCTTAAATTATTATATATATTATCATGGATCATCATTATTTGGACCGTAAAGGTTAATAAGCCATATCTGTTTATGGTCCAATAATATATTTAAAATCATCCATTTACCTTGAGGATCTGTTTGGACAATTTGCACATTTGGATCAAAATTACTGTTAATTAATAGCATCACCCCTTTTGAATTTCTGTTCCCATGGGAGAAACATATTTCGCCCCCCAGTTTCCTACACAACTAAAACGAGTTTCCTGGAAACAATAGATATTATATTTCTTCTCTTTTAGCCATTTAAATACTGACCGTCTTTTCTTATTATCTACTAAGCCATTACAATTATAACTGGCTATACTTATTTCACCATTTACCATTATGAAATACAAGTTTCAAATCTATTTATCATAATATATGTTTGTAAACTCACCATTAGAAAGTACCATAGTGATTGAGTGTCCATATAGCTATAACATGATATTTGCATTGCTACTAAGTAAACCTCCAATTTGTCCCCACTATTCTACCCGCTAAAACTCCTCCCCATCCCGAGTTGGGTTGTCATCCCAGTGACCGACAGACCACCCCCGACCCCCTGGATCCCATGGCCCCCGAGAGACCGGGAACCATCCTTTTGAAAAGAGCACACAGTGCCACCCACAGAACAGAAGCAGATCAGCTTTTCCATCGCCCTCACCTCGACTTGTATTTTATAAAGCTATTAAAAATTATATATATACAGTATATATATATAACAACTGCTTATCTTAACTTCCATAAGTAACAACAAATATTTGTAATAGTGTAGGTAGTTTTGTTACCTCTTACCAGTATTGCCATTATAAAAATTACATTTTGGCAAGCAATTATTATTTTAGCAAACAATTATTGTGATTCATCCTATATTATCACTAACATCTTTACTCCCTAGCAACAGTTATGGGATACACACACACACAACACACAAACACACACACAACACACAAACACACACACACACACACACACACACACACACACACACACACACACACACACACACACACACACACACACACACACACACACACACACACACACACACACACACACACACACACACACACACACACTCAATCCCTTTCCCCCACAAACAACCATAAACTCAGATGCTCAACAGTATCCCAGAGCCCAAATCAAGAAAGGCCTTGATTTACGAATGCATATACAGTTGCAGCTGTATGAGAAGGCCTGCAAAATTGAGCAAAAATGGGGAGATTTTATTAAAATTGTCAGGTCCCCTGAAACACCCATACGTGGTCCCCCATTGTGACCATATTCCCAAGCATCTCTGTGCAGTCAGACCTTTGATGATTTTGTGCCACGAGGGCCACAATAACATGCCCCCTCTCAGAATGTCAGAGTGTGACCCCCTCCCCATGGGTTACTGCAGCTAGTGTTGCCAGCACTGCCTAGGTGGGGGCACCCCACCAGAATCCCCACCGGCTAGATACAAGGTCGTCAAGGTTCTCATTGGCAGTTTTGAGAATTTCCTTGTATATTATGCTCTCCCATCAGGGGGCTTTGGCTTCGCAGGACCAACCCTGCCAGGCAGGCTCTTGATGGGGCAGTGCTGCTTTAGTTGGTCTCTGACCACATTCATCTTTCTCATTTGGCTGCGTATAGGCTACTTACAGTAGACCCATACAACAGATAATGATTTATCCTTAGTGTATGGGTCTCTCAGGTAGGTGTCCAGGGTACTGTATAAGGTTGGGGACCATTCCATCATGATAGGACAGTAAATAAATAGATATTAGTAATTTATTTCAAAATGTATATCCCATATCTGCACAAAACTGAAAGCTCTCTCTCATAACCCCTGCTCACAAACACACATGGGCTCTGGGATTTGCAACCCCTATCATTTTTCACTCACTTAACTCCACACTTTTCCAAACACACAAAAAAAACACCCCACCTTCCATCACAATACATGCGCACATACCCACATACTGTGCCTTCTATGTCCTCTGTGTTTTATCTCTTCCATGTTGATTGAGTACTTTTGTGTTCCAGTTCCTTATATTTGAAGATGTATTATTTAGTTAATTACCCTTTCTTCTAATGCTGTCTTATCAATTTATAAAATACTATAAATGGAAAGTCTAAAACAAATTATTAACCAACATTCCCTATCTAGAATGGTATAGTGTAGTTGTAGTTTATTTCCTTAACAATTGTTTTATTTTATTGCTTTTCTATATATTTTTATTACAATCCCTACCATGGATAGTATTGGGTGTTCCATTATTTGACTCCTCTATGTGAACTTTGTAATATTTAGAATAGCCAAGGAGTAGTCTTTGTGTCTCGGAACATTTGGTTATCAATATACAGTTTATCGACTACGAGAGCTACACGTTTCCCTTTTAATCTATTTTCCTTGAAGATTGGATACAGAACTTTGCGCAGTTCTGCAATTTCCTTCAGGAACTGATCATTCATGCCTATTTTCGTGCAAGTCTTTTACCCAGGTTTTTAACCATTATTTTATCTTTAAAGAAAGCAAATTTGCCAACGATTGGGCATTCACATCTCTGCCCTCTCTGCCTGAAATGGTGTACACGTTCGAGTTTGATTTTGTCAACAGCTTCGCGTGGGATCTGAAGCGCTGTAAGGAGGAACTCCCTAACTACACCCTCAGAAACTTCTCCTTCTTTCTCTTGGATACAAGTACCAGTTTTTCTCTCATGGATCTAGTCTGTATATCAAGTAAGGCTTCTCTCAGAAAGATGTTCTCCTTTTTAAGTTCATTAACATCGGATTCAATCTTATTGACTGTCCCTTTTACTGTAGCTTGTTTGTATCTTTCTCCAATGTCACAGCTTTTTCATCACTCATCTCGAGGCTTGCCTTCAACTCCTTTATATCCTTACTGACTAATTCAAGTATGCCCAGTTTGTCATTTATCGATTTTAACAGATCGGTTTCCACCCTTACCATTCCCGGTGGTGAAAAGATTAAACCGTCTGTGTCTGTCGAAGAGTTGGGTTTTCTTTTCGGGATTGGTTCTGTTTTTAGTCTCCGTCATGTTTGGGTGTTGCTTGTTTTCGTAATATTTGTCGATACACTTCTCTAGCCTTATGATTTGTTTTGTTTTGTTATCCAGATTGAAGGTTATAACCCATCAGTTTGTGAAGTACTAATATTTAGTCTAACTTACCAATATTGAATATTACGTTTTTATCTTGAGGTGATCTACACTGCTGTGTTCAGTCCGCCATCTTTTTTCCCCCAAACATTATTTGCTTCTTCTTGCATTGTTTGCTATTGGATTAACTGGTAGTTAAAATGACTAAATTGAAAATATATAATTATATTGTTTGGTGATTAAACCAATGTTCTCATTACATTTCACAATATACGTATATTTTTTATCAAAAGTTGTGTGGTGAGAGATGTTTACGATCCAAATGAATGCACAATGACTGGTTTTGAAGGAAAGTGTGACCAGTTTGGAGTTCTGTACTAAGAGTTGTGAAAATGTACCACATACTTGTGCAAATAGCACCAAAGAAAAAAACAACAACTGTAAAATACATAATATACATAGTGTAACACTAAATAATACTACATCATCTCCTGCCTCTGCCTCACGCTTTTGAAAGAGGAGATGGCTCCTACCCTATGAGCTGTTCCTGCTGCAAGCCAAGGCTCGTGCAAGGCCACCCACCTACATGATACAACACATAATAGAGTGTAAATTACAATACAAAATATATCAAAATAGCTGTCTCTTCACAGCCCCTTTGTGTTGTTAGGTGTTTTTTGAATCAGGTTTTTAGCTTGGGTTACCTGGGGTGGCAGAGAGTTCCATATATTCATGGCTCTATTTAAAACTGTGCGACTCCCAGCCTGTGTTCTGGACCTGGGGCCTGTGAAGAGACCACTGGCTGCATGTCTTGTGTGGTACCGATGAGTGTCTGAACTGTGTGCCAACTGCTTGAACATCAACACCTCGCACAAAGACCAATAGTGATGCAGTGAGAAATAATACGTTGGATTTCTCCAAACAGAAGTGGCTTATTTGTGAAGTTATTATATGCACTACAAAGTCTTCCTTTGTGTAACAGTATGTCTTAAGGAGTTCTCTAACAAGTGCACATCAACGCTCTGCTTTGAACCTTAAATACCTGGTGAGACAACAACAGCAGTGTCTCTCCAGGGTGCCTTTCATCTCGCTGGGCATTTATACTCCTAACACCCCTCCATCTAGCTTTCAATAGAGGGGAGCACTCTAAATAGCTTATCCTTTCACAATCAAGGTTCATGAGAGGGTGGAGAAATGCAAAGACTTCAAATCAGGTGGAAAAGTAAGATTAAGAGTTAAGAGCGAGCTTGTTGTCATGACCTTCGGGCATGTTCAAAATGGATTTTCCCACAGAGCATTGCAAAGTGAGTCATTATCATTGGAACTCTAAATAAAACAGAGAGATGGGATGGAAGACGGCAGGTCGTGAGATGACTAGTGAGATGACTCGCACGCACACATACACACACACACGCACCCACACACACACCTGTGTTTCTCGCATCTCTATAATATGAACTGACTAAACAAATCATGGACAGGGTAGAGATGAGAAAAGAGACAGAATCTAAGAGCTGTCAATCAGAAAGTAATCTTCCACAGCACGATAGCTATAGTACATGAGATAAAACAATGTCATATTTCTGTGATACAGTACCTCTATCATACATTTGTAAGTACATGCAATCTCTTTGTAAAACATGCACTGGGCTGGAGAAGTGCACCACCATGCTCTGCAGACAGGTGTCTTTGACCTGTGTTGAAATTATCACCTTCCCACTGCAGTCTGCCAGGGAGGCGTAGATGAAAGTAGTATCCCTATCTGATCCCAAATGATAATGTCTTTAAAACATCTGACACGAATCCCTTGCTCTAGGTACCTCAGTCATCCATACCTCTACAGCAGGTGGCTGTGGTAGCTACTGCTGCCTACTGGAGCAGACATAATCTGCAGAACTAATTGTAACACCAACATAACACCAATGGGTTACTGTCGGACAGTCTAACAAAAGCAAAGTTGTCCTGTTAGACTGAGTTATCCATTTAACATCCTATGTGATATTTACAGTTGAAGTCGGAAGTTTACATACACCTTAGCCAAATACATTCAAACTCAGTGTTTCATAATTCCTGACATTTAATCCTAGTAAATACCCTGTTTTAGGTCAGTTAGGATCACCACTTTATTTTAAGAATGTGATATTTCATAATAATAGTAGAGAGAATGATTTATTTCATCTTTTATTTATTTCATCACATTCCCAGTGGGTCAGAAGTTTACATACACTCAATTAGTATTTGATAGCTTTGCCTATAAATTGTTTAACTTGGGTCAAACATTTCGAGTAGCCTTCCACAAGCTTCCCACAATAAGTTGGGTGAATTTTGGCCCATTCCTCTTGACAAAGCTGGTGTAACTGAGTCAGGTTTTGTAGGCCTCCTTGCTCGCACACCCTTTTTCAGTTCTGCCCACAAATGTTCTATAGGATTGAGGTCAGGGCTTTGTGATGGCCACTCCAATACCTTGACTCTGTTGTCCTTAAGCCATTTTACTACAACTTTGGAAATATGCTTGGGGTCATTGTGCATTTGGAAGACCCATTTGCAACCAAGCTTTAACTTCCTGACTGATGTCTTGAGATGTTGCTTCAATATATCCATATAATTTTCCTCCCTCGTGATGCCATCTATTTTGTGAAGTGCACCAATCCCTCCTGCAGAAAAGCACCTCCACAACATGATGCTTCCACCCCCGTGCTTCACGGTTGGGATGGTGTTCTTCAGCTTGCAAGCCTCCCCCTTTTTCTTCCAAACATAACGATGGTCACCATGGCCAAACAGTTCTATTTTTGTTTCATCAGACCAGAGGACATTTCTCCAAAAAGTCCGATCTTTGTCCCCATGTGCAGTTGCAAACCGTAGTCTGGCTTTTTTTATGGCGGTTTTGGAGCAGTGGTTTCTTCCCTGCTGAGCGGACTTTCAGGTTATGTCGATATAGGAATCGTTTTACTGTGGATATAGATACTTTTGTACCTGTTTCCTCCAGCATCTTCACAAGGTCCTTTGCTGCTGTTCTGGGATTGATTTGCACTTTTCGCACCAAAGTACATTCATCTCTAGGAGACAGAACTCGTCTCCTTCCTGAGCGGTATGACGGCTGCGTGGTCTCATGGTGTTTATACTTGCATACTATTGCTTGTACAGATGAACATGGTACCTTCAGGCGTTTGGAAATTGCTCCCAAGGATGAATCAGACTTGTGGAGGTCTACAATTTTTTTCTGAGGTCTTGGCTGATTTATTTTTGACTTTCCCATGATGTCAAGCAAAGAGGCAATGAGTTTGACGGTAGGCCTTGAAATACATCCACAGGTACACCTCCAATTGACTCAAATTATGTCAATTAGCCTGTCAGAAGCTTCTAAACCCATGACATCATTTTCTGGAATTTTCCAAGCTGTTTAAAGGCACAGTCAACTTAGTGTATGTAAACTTCTGACCCACTGGAATTGTGATACAGTGAATTATAAGTGAAATAATCTGTCTGTAAACAATTGTTGGAAAAATGACTTGTGTCATGTACAAAGTAGAAGTCCTAACCGACTTGCCAAAGCTATAGTTTGTTAATAAGAAATTTGTGGAGTGGTTGAAAAGAGATTTAATGACTCCAACCTAAGTGTATGTAAACTTCCGACTTCAACTGTAGATGTAATTTAGAGCAACATTAATTCATACATATTTTGTATAGTGAGTAAAGGGAGGTTTAGCTGCGACTGAAAGCTCATAACATTAAGGAATTGTTACAGTGAGAGGAATTGTGGTGTAAATTGAAGATTTAACAGGAAATAGTGAGAGAGGGTGGAGTATTCCCTCGGGGATCAGCGTGATAATCCTCTTGGTTTCTGTAGTCTTATCTAAAACAGGAACGTTTGCGTGAGAGCATAGGCGAGGAGACTACATACAGTACTGTACCATTCCTTTCCTAAGGATCCCACTCTTTCCCCTCAGGGCATGTGACAGTGTGCGTTTCTGTACGAGGAGACACTGGACATAAGGAGAATTTAATATATGCAATATGTGTTCAATAAGCAGAGTGTCACGTTCGTCGTAACGATGAGACCAAGGCGCAGCGTGATTGGAATACATTCTTCTTTATTAAACAAAGAATACTTAAACAAACTAACAAAATAACAAAACAAACGTGAAGCTATAAACAACTAGTGTTGACATGCAACTACACATAGACAACTACCCACCAATACAGGTGGGAAAAGGCAACCTAAGTATGGTTCTCAATCAGAGACAATGATAGACAGCTGCCTCTGATTGAGAACCACACCCGGCCAAACACACAGAAATACAAATCATAGAAAAAGGAACATAGAATGCCCACCCAAATCACACCCTGACCAAACCAAAATAGAGACATAAAAAGCTCTCTACGGTCAGGGCGTGACACAGAGGCTTTTATCCGAAGTACAACCTTGCCATTGCACAATTGCCAACTGAGCCACAAAGTTGACTAATGTTTCGATAATATTTAGTCTGTATGACGTACCCAGAAAGCGAAAGGTCCTGCGCACCAGAGGGTTGAGGTAGCAGCAGTCTCCTGTCAGCATGGTCTTCTCCTGACTGTCCAGCTCTTTGGACGAGTATTGTATCAAGAACAGGACGGTCTCTGAGATCATGATCTAGAAAAGAAAGGGGAACAGAGAAGACAAATGGATGATAAACAAATGAGTATATTCTTATAAGTGTTGAATCATGAATCAAATATGGTTTAGTCGGTAAATCCATACATACTGTAACTCCCAACACACACACGCACAGACGCACATACAAACACACAAACACAACAAAACAGCACCATAATCTCTCTGAGAGACTATGTACACTTCTCAATGGCTGACATCTGCAAAGCACCCGCGGTATTAACGGAAAACATATTGAAGGAGAGGAGGGCTCTACTTAAGGCACTTCTAGTTACTGAGAGATGAGAACACACTTGTTTGTGTGCGTCTGTGTATGTGCGTGGGCGTGCGTGCGCGCACGTGTCTTGGTGTGTCTGTTGTGTGTTCGTGCGTGCGTGCGTGCATGTGAGTGTGTTTGTGTGTGTGGTCATTGGGGTTAAAAGGTGGGCAGAAGGTGAATTCCTATTTAAAGCCAGAGCTTGACACAGTACACTTGATTATCAACAGAATTACAACCCAGTGGGTGTTGTCAGTTATACAAAATACCCCTAATTCAACACTGATGATCTAGAGTGGGTGTAATAATATGATTCCAACACTGTTAAAAACAAAAACTAATGATAGCATGTATGTTTCATTGGTGGAATTTACAGTATAGCTTAAAGGCATAAAGATCATTCCTGTCGATGCCTGGTTCTTCAATCCATGGGTTGGGATGAGAGGTTATTCTAAAAAGGTGATATCCTTGAGCTGTTAACATTTACAGAGGAGTAAAACTGTATAATTATAATCACATTTGCAGTTGCCATTGGTGACAGACGGTGAGGAGCGAGAGAGAGCAGAAGAAAAGAGAGAGAGAGAGAGAGAGAGAGAGAGAGAGAGAGAGAGAGAGAGAGAGAGAGAGAGAAGAGGAAGCCAGAGAGAGAGAGAGAGAATAGGAAGAGAGAGAGAGAGAGAGAGAAGAGGAAGAGAGAGAGAGAGAGAAGAGGAACAGAGAGAGAAAGAGAGAATAGGAAGAGAGAGAGAGAAGAGGAAGAAAGAGAGAGAGAAGGAGAGAAGAGGAAGAGAGAGAGAGAGCGAAGAGGAAGCTAGAGAGAGAGAGTAGAGGAAGCCAGAGAGAGAGAGAAGAGGAAGAGAGAGAGAGAAGAGGAAGCTAGAGAGAGAGAGAAGAGGAACAGATAGAGAAAGAGAGAAGAGGAAGAGAGAGAGAGAGCGAAGAGGAAGCTAGAGAGAGAGAGAGAGAGAGAGAGGTAGAGAGAGAGAGAGAGAGAGAGAGAGGAGGAAGAGAGAGAGAGATATAGAGTTCTAAACTCATTAAATACTGTAGATGGTAGGGATATGCATCTTTCCTTTCAAGATGATTTGATACGTATCTAGGTGCATGGGCTCCAATAGGATACAGGAAAGATACGTTTTAGTTTGAAACGATTTGGTGCAATTCGGTTTGATTAGAGAGCAAATCGATGCGATTTGGTTCAATGCGATACGATACTATTTGAGGCATTAACATTTGTTGCATAAACACATACATTTTTCATTCTAAATTAAAATCTACTACTGATGGAGCTCATGAGCTGGGCCTCTCTGAGCTGGATCTGATGTATGATGTATGTCTATGGTATAATTAGGCACCTAAGCTGAGCCATAAGGGAAAATGGGCATCTACCACCCCATTATCTGATTTGGGGGGGGGTGCAATGTTTGCTTTTTGTCCACCCAATTTTGATCTGAAATCACCCACTAATACATTTCACATTTTTGCAGATTAAAACTGTTTGAGCTAGTACTACCAATATTTGTCAATGACATTGCTAATGAATATCTAGCACAACATTGGATTTCACCCCCACCTAAAAATTTAGAGTACAGTCGTGGCCAAAAGTTTTGAGAATGACACAAATATTAATTTTCACAAAGTCTGCTGCCTCAGTTTGTATGATGGCAATTTGCATATACTCCAGAATGTTATGAAGAGTGATCAGATGAATTGCAATTAATTGCAAAGTCCCTCTTTGCCATGCAAATGAACTGAATCCCCCCAAAACATTTCCACTGCATTTCAGCCCTGCCACAAAAGGACCAGCTGACATCATGTCAGTGATTCTCCCGTTAACACAGGTGTGAGTGTTGACGAGGACAAGGCTGGAGATCACTCTGTCATGATGATTGAGTTCGAATAACAGACTGGAAGCTTCAAAAGGAGGGTGGTGCTTGGAATCATTGTTCTTCTTCTGTCAACCATGGTTACCTGCAAGGAAACACGTGCCGTCATCATTGCTTTGCACAAAATGGGCTTCACAGGCAAGGATATTGCTGCCAGTAAGATTGCACCTAAATCAACCATTTATCGGATCATCAAGAACTTCAAGGAGAGTGGTTAAATTGTTGTGAAGAAGGCTTCAGGGCGCACAAGAAAGTCCGGCAAGCGCCAGGACCGTCTCCTAAAGTTGATTCAGCTGCGGGATCGGGGCACCACCAGTACAAAGCTTGCTCAGGAATGGCAGCAGTCAGGTGTGAGTGCATCTGCACGCACAGTGAGGCAAAGACGTTTGGAGGATGGCCTGGTGTCAAGAAGGGCAGCAAAGAAGCCACTTCTCTCCAGGAAAAACATCAGGGGCAGACTGAAATTCTGCAAAAGGTACAGGGATTGGACTTCTGAGGACTGGGGTAAAGTCATTTTCTCTGATGAATCCCCTTTTCGATTGTTTGGGGCATCCGGAAAAAAGCTTGTCCGGGGAAGACAAGGTGAGCGCTACCATCAGTCCTGTGTCATGCCAACAGTAAAGCATCCTGAGACATTTCATGTGTGGGGTTGCTTCTCAGCCAAGGGAGAGGGCTCACTCACAATTTTGCCTAAGAACACAGCCATGAATAAAGAATGGTACCAACGCATCCTTCGAGAGCAACTTCTCCCAACCGTCCAGGAACAGTTTGGTGACGAACAATGCCTTTTCCAGCATGATGGAGCACCTTGCCATAAGGCAAAAGTGATAACTAAGTGGCTCGGGGAACAAAACATCGATATTTTGGGTCCATGGCCAGGAAACTCCCCAGACCTTAATCCCACTGAGAACTTGTGGTCAATCCTCAAAAGGCGGGTGGACAAACAAAAACCCACAAATTCTGACAAACTCCAAGCATTGATTATGCAAGAATGGGCTGCCATCAGTCAGGATGTGGCCCAGAAGTTAATTGACAGCATGCCAGGGTGGATTGCAGAGGTCTTGAAAAAGAAGGGTCAACACTGCAAATATTGACTCTTTGCATCAACTTCATGTAATTGTCAATAAAAGCCTTTGACACTTATGAAATGCTTGTAATTATACTTCAGTATTCCACAGTAACATCTGACAAAAATATCTAAAGACACTGAGGCAGCAGACAAAATTTATATTTGTGTCATTCTCAAAACTTTAGGCCACGACTGTAGATGTTTGGAAGTCTTTAGGAGTGAGCTTCTCTTCTCCTCCACTTCGGCCATGCAGTGTGGGTAGCAAAAGAGATGACTCTTCTTGTTATGAAATGATCACCTTTACTCTGTATATCTAAAATCTAACGACAGTAAACCCCAATCAGCAGGTATAGTCAGATTATATTTGTGTCTTGCAGGTATCTTTGGCTACTTAAAGCACAATTTTCAACAGTACATCTGATATTGATAACCTAGCAAATTACATTGGTTGTCAATCAACTAATAAAGCCTACTATCGCGCAAGCCATTTAACAAAGATCTGAATCCTGTAGGTGACTCGCAGATGTGCAAGATCAGGTATAGGCCTACCTCTCGTTGGTCAGCGCACAAAGTTGTGCACAGCGTGCAGTTTGAATAAGCTCAGCATGCAAAATGACTTGTAGATCAAAGATTGTCAACACAGTTACATGCTTAGTTTGACACTGAAGGAGAGGACGCAAGATGAGAAGTATTTTCACAAACGAAGTCAGAAAGTAATATGAGCAAAACATTTTAGTGAACTGGAGATTTGTAACATTTGAATCAATTTTCTGACATATGCATGCTACATTTGGATATATGTTGGGTTCCGCAGACACACATATCTTAAACATTTGAACAGGGGATAATGCATATCAGTGAATTGTTAGATCCCTAGTATATGGGTTTGCAGTGTTTGGTTTGCTATCATTGTAGTCCTATTTAAAATGTATCAATTGGGCACATCACTTTTTAAATAGCTATAAATACATTTCCAGTCTGTTTCGGTAGACTTCCAGCCATTGCGCTACTGCTAATTAGCAATGGACCGCAAAGCTACACTACCTTCAAACTGCACACAGAGACATAAAAATGGTATCCATGAATTTATCTGACTCTAGGTAAGTAGAAAAAGTGCTTGATTTCAGAAATCTCACACTGTCCCTTTAAACCTGCAACCTTGTGGCTCCAAAGACCATACACACACGTATGCACGCAGACACACACACACACACACAGGTTCCCAGGTTGCTGTTTCCGCTTCACTGGCCACACAGATGCAGCAGGACCTGTCAGGGAGTCCAGTACTGAATGGCCGCCGGGCCGCCAGGGAGTGAAAGGGTTCAACACCGGAGCTTAGGGTTGTACTGTTTCCCCCCTAGCACAGGTGCTGCTGCCATGAGTGATTTATTTAACACTACTCTGGTGGAGGGAGGGAGTGAGGAAGAGAGGGAGAGAAAAAGAGAGAAAGAAAGAAAGAAAGAGAGAGGAGGAAAAAGCTAAGGTCTGCTGTATCAGGTCCCAGTTAAGAATACAGTGATAAAGAGCCTTCATCCTCCTCTTCCTGCTCCTCCTCCTCCTCTCAGGGGAACAAAACAGCCCAGGGCATTACTGAGGCCTAGCACTACCAGAATCGGTTACATCTAGGTTACACACATTGTACTGCTCTCGAGGCCAACTACGCCACTTCATCAACATTCTTTATGTTCAAACATTCAAAATATCTCTTTAAGGGTGTATAGTAAAGAATCTGATTAATGAGGATATAAAATACTATGCTACAGCAGCATAGCTATTTCATTGACTATACTACACAGTATTATTACTACACTGTGATCCTTGTGACCTGAACTGGTATGAACCAGACCTGGGTTCAAATACATGTATTTGTTATTTAAATACTTTTTTCTGTGTATTTGAGTCTTTTCAAATTCAAGGCCCAAAACAAGTACTTTAACTTGAGTATTTGAATGTTTGTTTTGTAAAAAAAAAATAAAAAATTGTCGACCACAATTGTATTTGAAAGTATTTTAAAATACTTATTTCAAATACTATTTTCAAATACATGGGTTAAATGCATTGGAGTGTATTTGAGTCAGTGTATTTGAGTATTTTCAAATACTTTCCAATTTTATTTCCAAATGCATTTTACTATTTAACTACTTGTTTTTTTAAATAAAGGTTGTCTGAATACTTGTTTTGAAATGTATTGAAAAGTAATTGAAATACCTGAAATAGTATTTGAACCCTGGTCTGATATTAACCACCATTGGACAGTGGGATAGTTTTATCCAATGGTATTGAATCATTGCTATCTGTTATCTACTTTACAATCTGTCATCATCAAGGCAATAACATCCACTGCCTACAACAGGCATTAAAAAGCATACATGAAGTAAAAAATTGTCACATCTTTGAAATAATGTAGAGTTTGGTTTGATCCTAGCATTTATTCTATTTATTCAGTCATGGCAAAATAATTTTAAAATAATGCAACATTTCTTCCAGAAAACTGTTGAAATTAAAACATATTTTGGTATCCATGTATGTATGTCTTTGGTTTGCAGTTGAACACGACAAACAAATCTGAATAATTTACTAAATGTTAGCTTAATCCTTGTTCGAATGGTGGAGAAAGCACTTTCATCAACTGCCACATAGATTCAAGTTGACCTTCAGACGCAAAGTACGACAGTTTCAACTCGCACCATCCGTCGTCAACTCAATGAAAGGGGGTTATACGGTAGGAGACACTTGGGGGACCCCACTGCTGAGAGAGAGAGACATAATAAAAGCAGACTGCAATTTGCAAAAACACACCGGAACATGAGAAAATCCTTCTGGGAGAATGTCCTGTGGACAGATGAGACCAAATCAGAGCTTTTTGGTAAAGCACACCATCTCTATGTTTACAGAAAACAAAATGAAGCTTTCAAAGAAAATGACACCTTCCCTACAGTCAAACATGGAGGAGGTTCAGTGATGTTTTGGGGTTACTTTGCTGCCTCTGACACTGGGTGACCTGAACGTGTGCATGGCATCATGAAATCAGGAGAATACCAAGGCATTTTGGAGCGCAATGTCGGACCCAGTGTCAGAAATCTGGGTCTCCGTTGAAGGTCATGGGTATTCCAGCAGGACAATGACCACAAACACACTTCAAAAAGCACCCAGGAATGATTCAAGATAAAACGCTGGACTGTTCTGAAGTGGCCAGCCTATGAGTCTAGATTTAAATCCCATTGAAAACTTGTGGAGATCTGAAAACAGCAGTTGGGAGAAGGCACCCTTAAAATCTGGGAGAACTGGAGCAGTTCGCATAAGAAGTGTGGGCCAAACTGCCAGTACAGAGGTGCAGGAAGCTCATCGGTGGCTATAGGAAGCGATTACAGTTATTTTGACAAAAGGCTGTCCTACCAAATATTAAGTCTAGCGTGTCAATAATTTTGTGAATGCCATTTCTGTTTATTTTCTGATTAAATGGATATATTAAGTTCTGAATAAAAAAAAAAGGTTCTGTAATATTAACAGTGAAATAAAGAATTGTGGAGACTAAGTACTTTGGTCAATTTCAACTTAATTTTGAGGAAAATGGTGAGCTACTTGAAAAAATATTTTGGGCCATGACTGTACTTACTGTCCTGTTTATGGCTGTTACGGTGACTGTATTACCGCCACGCGGGCGGTCACGAGTCTTGATGGCAAGCGATTCCACGTGATCGTTTAGTCACGGTAATTAGGCTTTTCCAAGCTCTGATGCTGCTATATGGTCATTGGTAGCCTACCAAACTTGCTACTTGCTAACTGCATGACATCACTGCAAATGTAATCGAAACTCTAATCAAACACTTCATGAGAGACTATGAGCTCATGTTGCGCAACATTTCTATAGGATATGCAATTGCGTGAGAAAACAGAGTGATGGCCTCTATTAAAAAGAGCAGGATCCTATAAGCTTTCTATGGGCTAGGCCTACTATATTTATTTCTCAACTTTCCTAATATTAAGCACATTGCTTCTCTTTACAACAGGAGTATAGCCTATCTGGTTGGCATGAAAATGAACCACGTGAAAAGCGTCCTCTGTTCACTATTTAAGGGCATAGAAGACATGTTGTTTTTTTCCGTGGCCCCTGTTTCCAGACAGGTGCATGATAACGGTCAATTCTAAATCAAAACAAATCTCACACATATATTATTTATTTGTATGTAAATACAAGATGAACAATATTAGCCTATCACTTGTGAATTATATATTATCACTTGTGAATGATACCCAAATCATAGTCGCACACATCATGTAGCCTAGCCCATAGACCTATATGCTTTTTTCAATTTTTGCCTAAAATGACATACCCAAATCTAACTGCCTGTAGCTCAGGAACTGAAGCAAGGATATGCATATTATTGATACCAATTGAAAGGAAACACTTTGAAGTTCGTGAAAATTTTAAATGAATGTAGGAGAATATAATACATTAAATCTTGTAAAAGATAATACAAAGAAAAAAACATGCGTTTAAAAAAATAATAATTGTACCATCATCTTTGAAATGCAAGAGAAAGGCCATAACGTATTATTACAGACCAGGCGCAATTTAGATTTTGGCCACTAGATGGCAGTAGTGTATGTGTAAAGTTTTAGACTGATCCAATGAACCATTGCATTTCTGTAAAATTGTTTGTATCAAGACTGCCCAAATGTGCCTAATTGGTTTATTAATACATTTTCAAGTTCATAACTGTGCACCCATCGACACTGTAGAGGTTAAAATCAAGCACATTAATCTGCTTTACAACGGGTGTAGAGCCTAAGTGGCATACATACACAGCTCGTGAGTTTCAAGTTTGGGGAAGATATTTTTCACCATAAAAATGCACCTTTATAATTATAGCAATACATACATAATCGCATTTGTGGTCACTTTTGAGAATGGTGTTTTCCTGCTAATGGAATATTGTTGCTTATAGCCTACTGCTGTGTGTGCATTGCTGCGCTTATAATGGGAAGAAATAGTTTATCAACATTTTAAGCTAAACCTTCTAATCTGTTGTGTCAGGCTTATTGCTTAAAACAGTTTTTTTGATGCTAGTGGTTGAATTAATTTGGGATCTATCGCATCCCACAACTGTCTGAGACAATCTCACACAGAATAGAATAGGTCAACTTTTGTACTATGGGGGATAGTAGATTGACATAGGCTTTTGCTGTTCGGTAGGCCTACTCATCTTGTTGGCTCACGAAAAGTAAATGTGGACAGTTCTTCAATATGCACCTCGGAATTTGATAAGGACACGTGCAGTTTCGTCCCCGATGTGTCCGTCTTCACTTGTAGCCTGTAAAAAAGACCCGCTCACGTGACAGTTAACCATGTGAGTGAGAGGTGTTTCGGCACGCAACCGGGAGAAGGGAATTATAATTATTATATTCAGCCAAGGGCACAACGGCCACTGTCCACAAAAGGCATATAGTTTTTTAGGAGGCATTACGGCCACACGAAGGGGATGCAGCCGGGAAATTCGAGTCATTATCAAGTCCTTGTCAAGTTGTGAATGAGAGACTGATGAAGTGTGTACAACCTAGGCAAAAAACAAAGCAGAGCTCATGCCTTTCATGCGACTTTTTTCAAATCATTAGTTGCATCATGCAGCCTTAGAATGTATAAAAAATCGAAACATATAGCCCAACATTTGTATCACAACTAAAGTTACATAAATAACTCTAAATTAAGCATACAGGAGTACCTATTTGTTTGTTAACCGTTAAACACAGAATAGCCTCATGTGTGAACTCACTCAAATCGTTTGGAGAGAATATCTGTCGTGGAAATTCTTACACAGGGACAATCAAAGTCAATCTTAAATGAATCATTGTTTATTTGTCAGCGCGCTGGAGAGGTTCCAAACAACTCAATGCACCATAGTACACATGTCAATCAGAAGCTCTGCCTGGGCAGTCCCAGCAGTTGTCTTATATATGGCTATACACAGAAACGTTATATTTGCATGATTTAGCATAATTAATTCATCATTAACGTTTTGTTTCATTCATGTGACCAACCAATACTGGTTCATAACATGTGACAGACCAATACCTCACGAGGCTTCTTCTCTCTAAGCTGAGACCTTGAAACTGAGATATCTTTTGTTCTCGTTCTCAAAACAAGGTCTGGGCGTACTGCCAAATTTCAGCTACTGATAGTGAGGATTCTTTCAGTCAGCCACTTGCATGAACACAGAAATTGGTTATTAGAACAGCACATAAATAGAACACAGAAATTAGTTATACGAAAAGCACAAACATAAAAAATTCTCATTACATATCCTTTCTATTTTATTAATATATGTTCAATTGCATTCTTCATACTATAAAATAATGCTGTAGCTGTTTACTTACCCCCACAAACCGATGCTGGCACTAAGACCGCACTCAACGAGCTGTATTGGGCCATAAGCAAACAAGACAATGCTCATCCAGAGGCGGTGCTCCTAGTGGCCAGGGATTTTAATGCAGGAAAACTGAAATCTGTCTTAAGTCATTTCTACCAGCATGTCACCAGTGCAACTAGATGCGAAAAAACTCTAGATCACCTTTACTCCACACACAGAGACGCATACAAAACTCAAACAGGAAGTAGCAGTGACGCGCTCAATACAGAAGTGGTTCGATGAAGCGAATGCAAAGCTACAGGACTGTTTTGCTGGCACAGACTGGAATATGTTCCATTGAGGAGTTTACCACATTAGTCACCGGCATCATTAATAAGTGCATTGACGACGTCATCCCCACAGTGACCGTACGTACATATCCCAACCAGAAGCCATGGATTACAGGCAACATCCGCACTGAGCTAAAGGCTAGATCTGCCACTTTCAAGTAGTGGGACACTAATCCAGAAGCTTATAATAAACCCTGCTACGCCCTCCGATGGAACATCAAACAGGCAAAGCGTCAATTCAGGACTAAGATCGAATTCTACTACACCAGCTCTGATGCTCATCTGATGTGGCAGGGCTTGCAAACTATCATGGATTACAGAGGAAAACCCAGCTCTCAGCTGCTCAATCGATCCTACGAGTCAAGCTAAATGCCTTCTATGCACGCTTTGATGCTAGCAACACAGAACCATGCATAAGAGAACCAGCTGTTCTGGACGACTGTTTGATCACGCTCTCCGTAGCCGATGTGAGTAAGACCTTTAAACAGGTTAACATTCACAAGGCCGCAGGGCCAAACAGATAACCAGGACGCATCCTCAGTGCATGAGCTGACCAGCTGGCAAGTGTCTCCACTGATATTTTCATCCTCTCCCTGACCCAGTCTGTAATACCTACATGTTTCAAGTAGACCACCATAGTCCCTGTGCCCTACAACGCAAAGGTAACCTGTCTAAAAACATGTCTAAATCTCCCCATAGCATTCACATATGTATGCTTTGAAAGGCTGGTTATGGCTCACATCAACTCCATTATCCCAGACATCCTGGAACAACTCCAATTCACACACCGCCTCAACAGATCCACAGATGACGTAATCTATATTGCACTCCATACTGCCCTTTCCCACCTGGACAAATGGAACACCTAAGTAAGAATGCTGTTCATTGACTACAGCTCTGCGTTCAACACTATAGTTCCCACCAAGCTCATCACTAAGCTAAGAACCCTGAGACTGAACACCTCCCTCTGCAACTGGATCCTGGATTTCCTGACTGCACGGCTGCGCACGACTCTAGCACCATCATTAAGTTTGCAGACGACACGACAGTGGTAGGCCTGATCACAAACGACAATGAGACAGCCTATAGGGAGGAGGTCAGAGATCTGGCAGTGTGGTGCGATGACAACAACTTCTCCCTCAACGTCAGCAAGACAAAGGAGCTAATTGTGGACTACAGGAAACTGAGGGCCGAGCACACCCCCATTCACATCAACAGGGCTGTAGTGGAGTGGGTCGAGAGCTTCCCGGTGTCCACATCAGTTCCCCGATGTCCACATCACTAAGGACCTATCATGGTCCAAACACACCACACAGTCATGAAGGGGGCACGACAACACCTCTTCCTCCTCAGGAAGCTGAAAGATTTGGCATGGGCCCTCAGATCCTCAAAAAGTTTTACAACTGCACCATTGAGAGCATCTTGACTGGCTGCATCACCGCTTGGTATGGCAACTGTTTGGCACTCGACCGTAAGGCACTGCAGAGGGTAATGTGTACGGCCCTGCACATCACTAGGGATGAGCCCCCTGCCATCCAGAACCTCTATACCAGGCAAGGTCAGAGGAAGGCCCATTGTCAAAGACTCCAGCCACCCAAGTCATAGACTGTTCTCTCTGCTACCGAAATGGAAAGTGGTACCAGAGGGCCAAGTCTGGGACCAAAAGACTCCCGAACAGCTTCAACCCCCAAGCCATAATACTGCTTAACAGTTAATCAAGTGGCTAGCCTGACTATTTGCATTGACCCCCTTTTTACTTGCACTGGCTGTCTTTCACTGGCTCTATGAACACTCACTGGACTCACACTATAACATATACTACACTGACACTCCAACACACACACACACACAAAACACACATGCATATTGACGCCACACACACACTCACACATAGACACACCTTCACACTCTTTCACACTCTTCACATACACTGCTGCTACTCTGTTTATTTTCTATTCTGATTGCCTAGTCACTTTTACCCCTACCTACATGTATATATTACGTCAACTACCTCATACCCCTGCACATTGACTCGGAACTGGTACTCCTTGCATATAATCTCATTATTGTTATTTTATTGTGTTACTATTTCCGTAAAAAAAATTGCAAATGTTTCTTATTTTTTAACTCTGCATTCTTGTGAAAGGGCTTGTAAGTAAGCATTTCACAGTAAAGTCTACACCTGATGTATTCGGCGCATGTGACAAATAAAATGTTATTTGATTTGATTTCTTTGCTAAGCATTGGAAGCCTGGCCTGGCCTGAAAACATCCCTGGTCTTTGTGGGTGAATCTGTGCTTGAAATTCACTGCTCGACCGAGGGACCTTACAGATAATTGTATGTGTGGGGTACAGAGATCAAGAAGTCATTATAAAATGAATGTGGAAAAAGTCAAGGGGTGTGAATAGTTTCTGAAGGCACTGCACATAGCACTTATAACTTATAGGGGACTTAGTATGTAGTACATATACCTGGCTGATAGAACTGAAACCAGACATTATGTTGTAGAGCAGCTTATCTTCATTTACTGATAATTCTCTGAGTTAAATTGGCTTCATGCTAAGATATGACACAAACGGCATTGCTCACCCTGTCACAATCACAATACCACTTCTTATTCCATAACCACAGTGCCTAAAGCTTAAATTACAATCAAAAGCAATTCCAGTATATTACAGTCTCTAAGTATTATGAGGACAGCAGTTAAACGAGTTAGTGTGGCTGTCTGTGTCTGCTTAGACTGACATTACTAGGCTGTTTTATGGCGTTTTGCTCAGCTGGCGTTCTACGTTTTGCTGATGTGATGTGAATGTATTTATTTCCTGGTTGGTGTTCGGCCTGGCCCTGAATCGATACTGTCTTTAACACTATCAAACTGACCCTTGTGCTGTGTGTGTGTGTGTGTGTGCGTGCGCCACCATTGATGTGGATTCCAATACTAACATTGCCCCATGCTGATGCAGAGGTATGTAGTTTAACACACACACACAAACACACACACAGCTGTGAGCTGAGATGCAGATGGGTAACGGTCACTTTGCTACCCCGTCCCAGTAACATCACTTAGCATCACATCACCTTGACATGGGAGCATTACCGCCATGGCCTAACAGGCCACCCACGTCTCCATCTAGACGTCCTTCTCAGCACTAACACACACACAAACAAACACACACACATACACATAGAGGAGCCGCTAAATGCCAACTACTGTTCCCTTAGCGACTTAGGCCATTTGTCCCAGTTTCCCTGTGACTTCTAAAGCCTGTCAGGTCCAGGGTGAGAGGAGAGCAAAATGGTGTTTTAACCAGCCCTCTCTCTGATGGCTTAAGAGGCCAGTATGACTCAATATGTCTTCATGTAGACCTGAAGTAGTACACCCGGTGTGACCAATTTGTCCATTGTATGCTAATACGTTTGGCACTGAGAGGCTAAGTCACTGGCTGGACGAAGGATATTTGAAGTTGTCCATGCAGTCAGTCAGGCAGTCAGACAGTCATGCAGGCAGGCTTCGAGGCAGCCATCAGTCCAACTGTATTCCATATTGATGAGCCAGATCCATCACATTGGAGGTTATTATTGAGGGTTATTGAAGTGTTTCATATGAGGAAGGATATATATACTCTGAATATTAATCCTTTGAAAGTTAGCTAGCTAGCTGTGGGTGTTGTTGCTCCTTGCTCTTGGGCTAAGTCCCCTCCCCCCATCTCTCTCTCGCTCTCATTACTTTTTAAGCACATCACCACCACACAATGATATCTCATAGCCCTAAGCTAAACCATTGTGTGCCCTGAAATGCTAATCACATGTTCTTCAACGAAGATGGAGATTTGCATATTGGTCATAAATAAAAGATGGCGGTTGAGATTGAGCGTAAGTTTTTTTTTAACTACAACCAAACCCCAGGGGTTAATAGGACTTGCAGCAGAACAGAATCACTGATCGGCTTGGAAGAAAAATGAGAATGATTTATTTATTTTCAGTAGCCAACAGCCAACCTACATACCATGATACTCATCAATCCACCATCAAACTGAAATTATGAGCTATGAAGAAGGAGATAACATTGCCCTACATACTAAATACGCGGAATTCAAAGCATTCAATGCGGCCTAAATCAACAACTAGAACAGTAGTACTCTCTTTGAATGAATGACATCATAAAGAAATCGGTGAGAGTTTGAGAAAACTTGTATTTTTCACCCAAAAAGTTCAAACCCATTTAGCAGAAATTGCAGAATGTTTCAATCAGGCGGTAGGAATAAGCACTGTATCTCTACCTTACATTACTCATGCTGTCTCGTTAAGTGGTGTGTCAAGAAGCGAGCACTGTTTTAAAGACATTCACCACCACTCAGCTATGCTCTGCTAAAAAACCTCACTACAAATTTCACCACTTCTATTCAGTGAGAAGTTCTGAGTAAACTGCATCTGAGATCAAACTTTTGCAACTGTGTTGCACCTCTGGATAAGTAGAATAACAAGTACAAGTTTAATTAAAACTTAACTGCAACAGGTCTAGTGCTGCAGACATTTGTTGAATACCATGTGCACTATGTACCATGATGTAGTGTTCCAGGCCAAAGCACGACTGGATTTAAACTTACCCCAGACTTCAAGAGCCAATATGCAGTGTTGGCTAAACTACAATCAATCAAATTTCTCATCAGTTTATCCGCTGAATGTCATTAAATTAGACACTAACAATGGCAGTGTGTGTGTGTGTGTGTGTGTGTGTGTGTGTGTGTGTGTGTGTGTGTGTGTGTGTGTGTGTGTGTGTGTGTGTGTGTGTGTGTGTGTGTGTGTGTGTGTGTGTGTGTGCACATGCATGTGTTGTTTTCTTTTGTTTAGAATCGACCACAATGTTCGTGGTCATGTTTTTTTTTGTCTAATTCAAAAGCGCAAACATTCTCTAATCCCATGTAAAGATATTAATCAAACATTGATTATAAACTCTTAATAGTCACATTCCAATATATGATCCACACACACCATACTTATAAATACTTATAACCTGATACTTCTAATCTAAACGATAAGAGTATTTACATCTTAATGTGGTTTACATGTCTGGCGATTATCAAACAAATTGATCATTTTAAAACATTAATATTTCTGGGTGGTTTTGATTATGTCAAATGGCAGTGGACCAATTTCTTAATTCAAAAGATCAATTTAAAGGGATATTGTATGTGGGATTATGCATGGTAGACGTAACAACTATAGCGCACTGCAACTGCCCTGCTCAATCTATGCTGTGTCCCAAAAGGCAACCTAATCCCGTTGTAGTGCACTGCTTTTTATCCCAAATGGTCCCTGGTCAAAACTAGTGCACTGCATAGGGAATAAGGTGGCAAGAAAGTCTGCAGCATATACAGTTTCAGTGTCTACCTGCTGTACATACCAATTACAATATATAGGCAACCCCACGTCTATTAAACTTCAGTACACCTTCTGCCGACCAATCAGAATCCTCTGGTTTTACTTCCACTGTAAATCCAATAAGACATTTCTGAGCAGCACATTTTAAGGAGGCAGTATCTTCTCTGCCAACACTACTTTGTAATAGATCCCCCGCACGCACGCACGCACGCACACACACACACACACACACACACACACAGTATGTGGCAGCAAGAGAGGTTTTCATCCAGCCTGGGCTGGAACTGAATGTGTGAATCTGCTTAGGTCATCATCCGTCTTACAGACACTTTCAGTCAGTTGGCTTAGTGTGTGTGTGTGCATCATGAGTACGTGTGTGTACCTGTTACCACAAAATCCCATATTCGGTCAGTGCTATCTCAAATAACGACTAGATTTTCAACATAGAATATATCAACAAAACGTTTTTAGTATAATACAATTGTATATTTTAGATAACCTCAACATAAGTGAGCTGTAAGCACATAAGGTTGTTCATGAGAATCACAGTTACACTACAACACTGACATAATCATATGTCTCAACACCATCCTCCACATAACAAAGAGCAAAAAATGTCAGACAAATGGAAAAATGGCAGATGGGATCTGAAATATTTAAATGAAAGCACAATGCATCTGAATGCATTGGAGACTGGAGACGCCCCAAGTCAAAACATAACATGAAAGAAGAGTCACTTACAACCACACTCAGTCCAACAGGGAATCCTGACAAGCAGCAACCTCTAAAATATGCCAGTGAGTCTCCAAAGTGATAACCTCTTTCAGGAATAGGGAACAACCACAGCATTGTAGGCTAGAGGGAATGTCCCCTATGAGCATCCTGTCAATCAAATACTTGTCATCTGCAGAGGCATGAATGTCATCGTGCATGGAGAACAGTGGCCAGAAACCATATTGGGTTTGGCTTGCAGAAAGAACCATCCTTCTTCATTTTCAACACTTTTCAAATACAGAAACTTGACACCCAACACCTTATAATCAAGACTTGAGGCGCTGCTCTAAAGCATTATTAAACCTTGTTATTAAATAGATCACAAATTGTGATCATTAGACTGAGACACAATCCTTCATCAAATATCTGGGGTGGTACGAGTCAAGCATAGGGTGCCATACTTGGGGTGGCAGGTAGCCTAGTGGTTAGAGTGTCGGGCCAGTAACCGAAAGGTTGCTAGATCGAATCCCCGAGCTGACAAGGCAAGAATCTGCCGTTCCGCCCGTGAACAAGGCACCCACTGTTCCTAGGCCGTAATTGTAAATAAGAATTTGTTCTTAACTGACTTGCCTAGTTAAATAAAGGTTACATTATAATTCAAATTAAGTATAGCCTACAGAATTATCATGGTTATACCTGATGTATTAGTCTGCATTCTGCAGTGCTTTGAAGGAGAGGGTTTCTGTCATAGAGCCTGCTATATTATCTATGGTTTCTATATTAGGTTCCTGACTGTTCTGGAAGTGTGTGGGACGCAGCATGTGGGTGTTGTTATTTGTCTATGCAAGAAAAGTCAGGTATAGGTGTCAAAAAAGGAAGAACTCTGTGTACAGTCAGTACCAAGCATGCATATACTGTATAAAAATAACTGGACTATAGCCATAGCCTGACTTATTACTGGAAAATATACAGTCAGTGGTGTTTTTTAAGAAGAAAGTATCACTAGAACTACATCACCTATTGACTAGAACACTCAAACTCAACTCTGGACCTAGAAGACTGTTCCACTGTGTTTTTTCATTGTTCCCCTCTAATCAGGGACTGCTTTAGGGACACCAGATGGTGGCAATTAATTATCAGGTAGAACAGAAAACCCACAGGCTCCGGCCTTCGTAAGAGTTCTCCTGGACTAGAACACCCTTGCCATAGACCACAGACCTATGCAGGGTCTAAAATGGCACCCTATTCCTGTGCACTACTTTACACTTGAGCCCTCTGGTCAAAACAAAAGCAGTGCACTATATAGGGAATAGGGTGACATCTGGGGCGCACAATACTGTCTGCAAAAGTGCAGAAGCTCCATGTTGACAGCTTGAATGGAATGAGGACATAATCTAGTTAATGAAACCATAAAATAGAGCAGGACATTCTAATAAAGCCTGTCTGGCATCAAAGACGGCATGGCCCCCAAGGTGGTATAATTGAGCCTAGGGAAAGTTTAATCATATGTAGGCACCTAAATATGTTTGAGTATTATTGCCCCTATACATGTGTGTTGTGCCACCACTGATGTAAGACTTCTAGCATTGTGCTGACGTTATAACTCATTTGCATATTTGATCTAGGCCTTTATGTATCTATGAATGAATCGATCCTGATTTAAAGATACAGAGTACAGTTTATTGAGGGCCAGTAACATGAAATACCAGTCTAAAGCAACTTGTATAAGCTACAGTAATTGCTTGCTATGGCAACTCGAGACAGGAATCAATTGCTGTCTGCAAGTGTTGTGATTTATATTCTAAGCACAGTCTATTTTCATCGATTGCATTATGCAAGTTAATTTCCAATTGACAAGCAAATTAAACAATTGTAACTGAAATTAGCCAATGAACGTTAAACTCTGGTAGATTTTTTTCAGAAAAATGTTAACAGTATAAATCAGGAGCCGATTCAAATATACCCACATCATAGAAATAGTGAATATAGACAAACTCACCACAAGTGTTGGGACCCCTGCCACGAGCGCATACAGTAGAGCGGGAGGGATCGCGCTGGACTCCTCCGGTCCGAGGTACGGCTTCGCGTAGGCATTGTCATAGCAGAAGAACCCTTGGACGTGCACGTTAAACGTGTCCGTGTACTCGAAGTAGTATGCCAGCATGACCGTCCCCGCCATGATCACCAACTGAAAATAAAGCATGTTCGTCAAAGGAAGAGAAAGGAACATTTAACAATCCACTTCACTAAGAGAAAGCCCCGCAACCTGTTTTCATTCCGCCTTCTTCGCCCCTAGCCTAGCGCAGCAGCTTGACCATAGCTCCTGTCAGCCCCACATTTCTCCTACTGCCACTAATGCTCGTTATAAGGCATTGCTGAATGGTGATGTTCACAGAGCCGTGTTCTGTCACCCCCGGTTGGTCACTGGAACCGGAATGAACGAGATAGAGATGAAAACGTGTGGTTTGGAGGGAGCGCACGCGGCGGTCTGTGTGTTTGTGCGCAGCAGCAGCCGCGCCGCTTTTCACCGTGGGCAGCAAATGATGGAAAGAGGAGTGACAACGCACGCACGTTGCTGCTTTTCATCTCTCCTTTCAGCACCCGCAGTGAATGACTCTGAGCAACTTGTTAGAGCTTTAGATTCGCCTCCAAGTCATCTTCAACGCAGTCAGAGTCGTGCGTCAGCTTTATTTAGTGCCCTTTGGAGAGATACGCACCATTCCTATTCATTTTCATTATGCGAACGCCTGCATGTGTCCTAAAGACTCCTACAACAGAACACAGTAATCAAAGCTGACGTCAACCACATCAGTCTACTCTACACTCTTGTCCATGCAGTCCAGATATCTATATTATTGTAATTTTGTTGGAAGTATTTGGAGAGATATGCATGCAACATTCATATTCAATTCAATTTTATGCACGTGTTTTCCAAAGACTCCACCAAATGATTAATCAAAGCTGATGTCAACGACTGTTCTGTTGTTGGAGTCTTTAGGTTCACATAATGAAAATGAATAGGAATTGGCCAGTGTTGATTTTTTATTGTTACATTTCTAGTGTTGATTCAGGAGTTAAATTCACTCTGTAAGATTGAAATTAAGACTCAGTGGTGTAAAAGAACCCCCAGTGTTGGTGTTAATAACCAGTTATAACCAGTTATTCCTTTACATTGTGGATCATAAAACAGTCCCATCAAATCCAAGCCCGTCATTATCATATTTCCCAGCATGCTCTACTGCGGGTTTATTTTTTAGGATTTATTTTCATATCTGTTTTTGAATGTACATTAGTCAATCAATTAATCTTATGCTACACAAAGATAAATAGCAAAAATGTTGTAAACTAATCCAATCAGTTAGTTCGATTTATTATACCCATTACTGAAATGGTTGTTCCAGTTTAAATGGGTTTAGGTAGTCTCCTTTACCAATCTTGATAGTCATTCCAAATTTTGGATACCCTAACACTATCTGGATAGTTTATAGTTTATCCTAACACCACTAAGCTAGGATAAACTAGGCAACAAAGTCCTTATGATATACAGTATGTAATGTATAGTGTATTTTCATAGTTTAATTTTACTTATAACATTTACCTAGGACCTTTTAAAGGAAAGTTTTTAACAACCATGTCTGTGCCACTAACAAATACAACCATGGGTGGTAACTCCACAAAACAGGCATCCTGGGAAATATGCAAATTTGGCTTTACTCCATACGCCATTCCATTTTATTTCACTCCAGAGTAGAGTGAAATACTAATTAATTCACTCCAGTGTATTGTGAACTTCACACAGCCAGTGTACGGTTTCTATTCTGTATAGGGTTACAGAAACACTGTCTAAATGTTAACATTTTTGAAAGCGTGAAATTCACTCTGTTGAGAGTAGATGCATATACGCACTGCAAAAGTGTTAAAATTAACACTACAGCGAGTTAGTTTAACTGTCACGTTCTGACCTTAGTTCCTTTGTTATGTCTTTATTTTAGTTTGGTCAGGGTGTGAGTTGGGGTGGGTATTCTATGTTGTTTTGTCTATGTTTTGTTCTATTGTTCTATTTCTATGTGTTTGGCCTAGTATGGTTCTCAATCAGAGGCAGGTGTCAGTCGTTGTCTCTGATTGGGAGCCATATTTAGGTAGCCTGTTTTTCATTGTGTTTTGTGGGTGATTATTTTCTGTTCTGTGTTGTGTTTCACCGTACAGGAGTGTTCGTTTGTTGTTTTTGTTCAGTGTTCATTATTAGTATTAAAACAATATGGACACTTGCCACGCTGCGCATTGGTCCTCCTCTTCTTCCAACCACGACAAGCGTTACATTAACAGCGAGTTAGTTTAACACTTCCGATTTTCCTGTGTAGTCAAGACAACATTTTGACCAGTATCGTAATGCCGTGGGATGCCGAGAAATGTATCTCTTCTGTCTATTCTATTCTAATCTACAGTCATGGCATATGAGTCAATGAGGACAAACACACCAAACACTTAGACACTCCATCCATGGTTCTAATGGTATCATTCAGTTTGGGTGTAATTACAGCAAGATCTAACTATCAAAGGTACACAGAGGAGATGGAGAGATGTCAAAAGATCCAGTTTAAAGCAGGACTATGACAGATCTGTTCTCTAGCTGTCTGTATTGTCTCGATCAGGGGAGGGAAAGGCTGTGTGTCATGGTGATTATAGTGCCATCAAGGCTAATTTATATCCTTTACCATTAATGCCAGCCTAACGCAGATTTTACAGTCTCAAAGAAACAGACATTTCTGAATGTGCTCAAACTTTGAGGCTATCTTATGGCTAAGCCTCATGGGCAAAAAATGTGGGGCCAATCTTTCATTTTTATTTACCATTTTTAAAGGGTTTAGCCTTCCCAATATCCACCCATTATTCCAGATGTACCAATGTGCATTACAGATCAGTTTTTTTTTGTCCGAATCAAACTCTCCACGGGAGGCCAGACAATATGTGCCAGGCGATTCACAGTGGCCCATTACTTGAGCCGCATCATCGCACCGCTACCACGGATCCAATCATGCGGAAGGATCTACAAATCTGTCCAATTACTGATCGGGACAGCACATGTTAGCTCTGAGGCACTGAGGTGTCGTGTTTACGAAAAGCACCATCTGAGGGCCACAGTCCATCTGTCACTCCAGAGATGTGAGTGAAGTGTTTTTGTTCCAATGTTGATTTCCTCCTAAGTTGGGAGGTCTAAGGTCACAATAAATCCTGTATAAAATGGGGTAAAGATAGAGTAGGACGTTTAGTTATTAAAAATCCTTAAGAGTCTATTGATGCACCCGTGAGTCAATCTAAGTGACAAAATAAAAAAATCCCCATTAAAAATCCATCAATGTAAGCTAGATATCAGGCTTTTTGCATGACCTGCATCTCAATCCACCGCATCCGCCCATGGCGGCCTTCCATATCTGCGTTGGAAAGTGACCGAGCTACAGCGATGTTTGTCAGACCATGAGACATCCCGAAAATGGGTCTTCTCACGAAAACATCTGTAGATTCCTAACTATTAGGAACCACTCTATGGAAAGGGGAGACTCACGAACACGATGGTGTTCTCCGTTTTGCTCTATGTGTAACGATATTCCTCTTCGCCTGATGAAGAGTAGTCAAGATCGGACCAAAACGCAGCGTGGTAAGTGTCCATGTTAAATTTATTTAACTCAGAACACTAAATAACAAAAACAACAAAAAGACAAACGAAACCGAAACAGTTCTGTCTGGGTCAGACACAAAGACAGAAAACAACAACCCACAAAACACAGGTGGGATGAGGCTACCTAAGTATGGTTCTCAATCAGAGACAACGATAGACAGCTGCCTCTGATTGGGAACCATACCAGGCCAAACACAGAAATACAAAACATAGAACAACATAGAACACCAGACATAGAATGCCCACCCAAACTCACGCCCTGACCAACCAAAATAGATACATAAAAAGGATCTCTAAGGTCAGGGCGTGACAGTACTTCCCCCCCCCCCCCCCCCAAAGGTGCGGACTCCGGCCGCAAAACCTGAACCTGTAGGGGAGGGTCTGGGTGGACATTTCACCGCGGTAGCGGCTCTGGTGCGGGACGTGGACCCCGCTCCACCTTAGTCTTGGCCCACTTAGGTGGCGCCTCTGGAGCGGGGACCTTTACCGCCGACCCCGGACTGGGGACCCTCGCAGCGGGCCCCGGACAGGAGGGTGACTCTGGCTGCTCCGGACAGGAGGGAGACTCTGGCTGCTCCGGACAGGAGGGAGACTCTGGCTGCTCCGGACAGGAGGGAGACTCTGGCAGCTCCGGACAGGTGGGAGACTCTGGCAGCTCCGGACAGGAGGGAGACTCTGGCAGCTCCGGACAGGAGGGAGACTCTGGCAGCTCCGGACAGGAGGGAGACTCTGGCTGCTCCGGACAGGAGGGAGACTCTGGCTGCTCCGGACAGGAGGGAGACTCTGGCTGCTCCGGACAGGAGGGAGACTCTGGCAGCTCCGGACTGAAACCCGTCGCTGGAGGCTCCGGACTAGAGGGCGTCTCTGGAGGCTCCGGACTAGAGGGCGACGCTGGAGGCTCCGGACTGACGGCCCTCGTTGGAGGCCTCGTGCCATAACTCCTCACTGGAGGCTTCGTGCCATGGATCCTCACTGGAGGCTTCGTGCCATGGATCCTCACTGGAGGCTTCGTGCCATGGATCATCACTGGAGGCTTCGTGCCATGGATCATCACTGGAGGCTTCGTGCCATGGATCATCACTGGAGGCTTCGTGCCATGGATCATCACTGGAAGCTTCGTGCCATGGATCATCACTGGAGGCTTCTTGCCATGGATCACCACTGGAGGCTTCGTGCCATGGATCATCACTGGAGGCTTCTTGCCATGGATCATCACTGAAGGCTTCGTGCCATGGATCATCACTGAAGGCTTCGTGCCATGGATCATCACTGGAGGCTTCTTGCCATGGATCATCACTGGAGGCTTCGTGCCATGGATCATCACTGGAGGCTTCATGCCATGGATCATCACTGGAGGCTTCTTGCCATGGATCATCACTGGAGGCTTCTTGCCATGGATCATCACTGGAGTGGAGAGGCACACAGGAGGCCTGGCTCTGGGAGCAGGCACAGGACTCACCAGGCAGGGGAGACATGCAGGAGGGTTAGGGCTTAGCACAGGCACAGGACTCACCAGGCTGGGGAGACATGCAGGAGGCCTTATCCTTGGCCGAGGCACCGGATGCACTGGGCCGTGGAGGCGCACTGGAGGTCTCGAGCAACGAGCCTGCACAACCCGTCCTGGCTCGATGCCCACTCTAGCCCGGCCGATGCGAGGAGCTGCGATGTAGCGCACCGTGCTATGAACATGTACTGGAGACACCGTGCGCTCCACTGCATAGCACGGTGCCTGACCAGTACGACGCTCCACCCGGTAAGCACGGGGTATTGGCTCAGGTCTCCTACCTGACTCCGCCAATCTCCCCGTGTGCACCCCCCAAAAAAAAATCTGGGACTGCCTCTCATGCACCTCTCCTCGAGCTAACTCCTCGTAGCGTCGCCGCTCCGCTTTAGCTGCCTCCAGCTCCTCTTTAGGACGGCGATACTCTCCCGTCTGTGCCCAGGGTCCCTTGCCGTCCAAAATGTCCTCCCATGTCCAGGAGTCCATCAATTTCTGCTCCTTCCTAACACGCTGCTTGGTCCTTTGGTGGTGGGTTGTTCTGTAACGATATTCCTCTTCGTCTGATGAAGAGTAGTCAAGATCGGACCAAGACGCAGCGTGGTATCCACCGCATCCGCCCATGGCGGCCTTCCGCATCTGCGTTGGAAAGTGACCGAGCTACAGCGATGTTTGTCAGACCATGAGACATCCCGAAAATGGGTCTTCTCACGAAAACATCTGTAGATTCCTAACTATTAGGAACCACTCTATGGAAAGGGGAGACTCTCACGAACACGATGGTGTTCTCCGTTTTGCTCTATGTGTAACGATATTCCTCTTCGTCTGATGAAGAGTAGTCAAGATCGGACCAAAACGCAGCGTGGTAAGTGTCCATGTTAAATTTATTTAACTCAGAACACTAAATAACAAAAACAACACTATGTCCCCCACAAGTGTCACTGGACTCATCTGAAGGTAACCCATACAATCGAATGGAAGTATAGAGGTAGTTTTGTACGGAAGAGTATTAGGGCCAAGTAGTGAGCGACGGGTGGTGGTACTTGGCTTATTATTTTTTGCACGATAGTACTTTAAAAAAGTGACAATATTTTGAAAATAAAGTCTAAATTACATTTTGAGAATTAAGTGGCAACATTTCTAGAAAAAACGTAATATTTAGAGAAAAAAGTCAACATTTTATTTATAGAATAGTCAACATTTTATTTAGAGAATAAAGTCTCAGTTATATTTCAAGATAAACGTAAGGGAAGTGCATGTCTCCCTGGCTCCCTTCTGCTGTGCACACCCGCCACCGTTGAAATGCCTGCAGTTAGATGACCTGGTGAAACTATGCTTCAGAATTGGCTTTAGTAACAAGGAAATGATTTCTCTTTTAGCACATAATAATATTTTCAGAAGGAGGAACCATGGTTACATACATAGGTAGAGACGGCCGGGTTGTGTGTGTATGTGATTGCAGGTGTGTGTGTGTGGGCAGTAAAAAGTAGGGACAAAACAAACAGATGGCCATCAATCCAATGATCTAAAACACTCATTCAAACAAGCTTCACTATTCACTCACGCTTATCAATCTAATGATCTAATAACTCGCACGCACACACAACAACAACACACACCAAGTTTCCCCCCTGGCAATTTCAAACTATAGGCATACACTATTTTAACAGCCATGGTGTGTTATGAGCACAAACAAAGGCCACGTACTGTAGGTTACGTGAGCACACCCAATAAAACAAATGATCTTGGGATCCTGGAGACCGGGGGCTATGCGTGTGTATGTGTCCCATGTCAAGCTGCTCTCCAAATTCACTACAACACTTCTATTTTGCAACACATTATAAACCTATAGAGGCCCACTAAACTGAGAACAGTAACCTGTAGGCTAATCGTACGTTATAGTGAAAGTAAATTATAGGCCTATTCAATGGCTTATTCAATGGCTGTGGGAGGAATGAACAATGAAGCAGGGGTTTTACGCAGGTGTCTGTGGGAGGAGAGGCAACTCAAGGGCCACTCCTGCATGCGCAAACTAGCTAATCTGAGGCACTGTTTGAATATATGGTAACACTTTACTTGACACCCAGCGCCATAACACGTTATTACACAGTCATAACCATGTCATAATATAATAATAATATGTCATAACAGCTGACATAACATGTCATAACCTGTCATAATATGGTCATAACACTGTCATGACACATATATTTAGACCTGTTGTAACATATACTGCGTTATTTTATGGCTGGTTATGACGCCTACATAAGAGTGTCGAAACCCACAAAACCTACCACACAAGGCAAAAAATTCCATTACACCATAGCGTACTTGTCAACAGTATGTTAATGTTTTTAAAACATTTCTGAAATTGACCATGTTAAATTATCATTGTAATTGCATACACATTGATGTGTGTATGCATACACATCAATGTGTATGCACCTACCTCAATGCTCTATTTCTGATGACTGGGATGAATGGAGCAGATTTCAGGAGCAGGACAAGACACCCTCTTTTTGACTGATAGGCCTATCTGGCTTATATGATTATGATGGTCATAATGCTTCTTCACAGTGTCATTAAGTGTATTTTCTTAGTCCAAGTAAAGTGACACAGGATGATCATAATGCTTTATGACAGTGTCATGAAGTGTATTTTCTACAAGTTATTTCAAACATGATGAAAAACAAACAGGACTTTAAAGAGTGAATTACAACAGCAACAAAGGACTTAAGAAACAAACTTTCAAATGAAAGGAAACTACTTGGCAGGGAAAAAACACATTTAAATAAATGTGGGTTTTGACACTCTTATGCAGGTGTCATAACCAGCCATAAAATAACGCAATATATGTCACAAGAGGTGTAAATATATAGGTCTTGACAGTGTTATGACCATATTATGACAGTTTATGTCAGCTGTAATGACATACTACGACATGGTTATGACCGTGTCATAATGTGTATGGCGCTAATATGGCGCTGGGTGTCAAGTAAAGTGTTACCGAATATATTAATGGATGGATTCTCTCTTTCTTTATGGAAATATAGGTGAGATATTATTAGATAACTATTAGATAAATGATGATAGTCTATATACAGTTGAAGTCTGAAGTTTACATACACTTAGGTTGGAGTCATTAAAACTTGTTTTTCAACCACTCCACAAATTTCTTGTTAACAAAACTATAGTTTTGGCAAGTCAGTTAGGACATCTACTTTGTGCAAGACACAAGTAATTTTTCCAACAATTGTTTACAGACAAATTATTTAATTTATAATTCACTGTATCACAATTCCAGTGGGTCAGATGTTTACATACACTAAGTTGACTGTGCCTTTAAACAGCTTGGAAAATTCCAGAAAAGGATGTCATGGCTTTAGAAGCTTCTGATAGGCTAACTGACATCATTTGAGTCAATTGGAGGTGTACCTGTGGATGTATTTCAAAGCCTACCTTCAAACTCAGTGCCTCTTTTCTTGACATCATGGGAAAATAAAAATAAATCAGCCAAGACCTCAGAAAAATAAATTGTAGACCTCCACAAGTCTGGTTCATCCTTGGGAGCAATTTCCAAACGCCTGAAGGTACCACGTTCATCTGTACAAGCAATAGTATGCAAGTACAAACACCATAGGACCACACAGCCGTCATACTGCTCAGGAAAGAGACGCGTTCTGTCTCCAAAAGACTTTGGAAAAGTGCAAATCAATCCCAGAACAACAGCAAAGGACCTTGTGAAGATGCTGGAGGAAACAGGTACAAAAGTATCTATATCCACAGTAAAATGAGTCCTATGTCAACATAACCTGAAAGGCCGCTCAGCAAGGAGGAAGTCACTGCTCCAAAACAGCCATAAAAAAGCCAGACTACGGTTTACAACTGCACATTGGAACAAAGATCGTACTTTCTGGAGAAATGTCCTCTGGTCTGATGAAACAAAAATAGAACTGTTTGGTCATAATGACCATCGTTATGTTTGGAGGAAAAAGGGGGAGGCTTGCAAGCCGAAAAACACCATCCCAACCGTGAAGCACAGGGGTGGCAGCATCATGTTGTGGGGGTGCTTTGCTGCAGGAGGGACTGGTGCACTTCACAAAATAAATGGCATCATGAGGCAGGAAAATTATGTGGATATATTGAAGCAACATCTCAAGACATCAGTCAGGAAGTTAAAGCTTGGTCGCAAATGGATCTTCCAAATGGACAATGACCCCAAGCATACTTACAAAGTTGTGACAAAATGGCTTAAGGACAACAGAGTCAAGGTATTGGAGTGGCCATCCCAAAGCCCTGACCTCAATCCCATAGAAAATGTGTGGGCAGAACTGAAAAAGGGTGTGCGAGCAAGGAGGCCTACAAACTTGACTCAGTTACACCAGCTCTGTCAGGAGGAATGGGCCAAAATTCACCCAACTTATTATGGGAAGCTTGTGGAAGGCAACCCGAAACATTTGACCCAAGTTAAATAATTTAAAGGCAATGCTACCAAATACTAATTGAGTGTATGTAAACTTCTGACCCACTGGGAATGTGATGAAATAAATAAAAGCTTAAATAAATCCTTCTCTCTACTATTATTCTGACATTTCACATTCTTAAAATAAAGTGGTGATCCTAACTGACCTAAACCAGGGATTTTTTACTAGGATTAAATGTCAGGAATTGTGAAAAACTGAGTTTAAATGTATTTGGCTACGGTGTATGTAAACTTCCGACTTCAACTGTAGGCTATAAATAAATAATCACTGATCTGGCATGACTTGGTTGATAGCCTAGTACTGTATCTCCTTTCACAATCCATCTATCGGTGATGTCTTCAAGGATAGGAGGAATGAAGGATGCATAGGTTATCCCACAACAGGGGCATCGTCTTCGTCATAGGCAATTTGTCTCAGCTACACCGCTAACATAGGCTACCACTTACTCACCTTATAGAGTCTAGAGGCTAGACCGGTTGGTTGTTAGATTATAGTAATGGAAGTTTGACTCCCGAATGGCTCAGCAGTCTAAGGCACTGAGGCGCCACTGCAATCTGGGGTTCGATCCCGTGACCGGGAGCCCCATAGGGCGGCACGCAATTGGCCCAGCGTCGTCCGGGTTAGGGGAGGGTTTGGCCAGGGGGATTTCCTTGGCTCATCGCGCTCTAGTGACTCCTTGTGGCGGTCAGGTCCCCAATTATTATGTGCCAAAAGAGAAAGGATTTCCTGGTTACTAAAGCCAATTCTAAAGTATAATTTCACCAGGTCATCTAACTGCAGGCATTTCAACTGTGGCGCACACAGTGACAGTTAACCAAATCATCTAACTGCAGACATTTCAACGATGGTGCGTATAGCAACAGTTAACCAAATCCCCTATTTTAATCTAGAAATATAACTGCCACTTTATTCTCCAAATATTGCCACTTTTTTTGAAGTGCTATCCTGCAAAAAATAATATTCCAAGTACCACAACCCATTGCTGTTACATTTTTTCCCCCTTCACTTCTCATCACAGTTGTCACGATCGTCGTAAGCATACTCGGACCAACGCGCAGCGTGATATGGGTTCCACATGTTTATTCAATGAAACGCACAAAAACAATAAAGAACAAACGAAACGTGACGTTCTGGAGTGCTCACAGGCAACAACACAAAAATAAGATCCCACAAAACACAGTGGGGAAATGGCTGCCTAAATATGATCCCCAATCAGAGACAACGATAAAAAGCTGCCTCTGATTGGGAACCATACCAGGCCAACATAGAAATAAAACAACCTAGATTACCCACCCTAGTCACACCCCGACCTAACCAAAATAGAGAATAAAAAGGCTTTCTATGTTCAGGGCGTGACAACAGTTTTGTGACAAGAAAAATAATGGGTTAAATATATGTCTGAAAAAACTACAATATTTCCTGAGCTTTCTTATATCTCCTAGATATAGGACAGACACTTCAAAAACTTATTCCTTATGATTCTTTGCCATTTATGAATGTGTTATTCAATGCATTTCTCTGGGCTATAGTAGTAAAAGCCAAATTCAATACAAATTCAATGGCTAAGACTTTTTGAGGTTTTAAGCCTCATATGATTTTAACACTATTTTCAGATTACAGATTACATATTACTGTATTATTATTATTATTTGTTAGTTTGTTTGTTTATTTGTTGTAATGTATTCTAATATATTCCACTGTTCATAAGGAGGAACTAAATCGATAGTGTTCATCTCTCACAGACATCCAGCTGTTGGAATTACATTAACCCTGTAAAACAACAATTCATTACAGTGTGTGTGTGTGTGTGCGTTTGTGTGTTTGTGTCTGTGTGTGTGTTGATCTGACTCATTTGGCTTCCACAGCCATGGCACCTGTCAGCATCCGTTAAGGCTGTGGCAGAACTAATGATAAGTACCACGCAACTGTCTGTCTGTCGTTTGCATTATTGGGCCTGTCATGCTATACAGTAAGTTTGGGTCTCTGTCTGTTACTCATACTGTGATTCCAAGTAGACACCTGGAGAGAAAGGTATCTGATTCCATAACCTGGGTTAGTCAATTGACATCACTGACTGCTCTCCACAGGGCTCTAGTCAAAAGTAGTGCACTATATTGGGAATAGGGTGCCATTTGGGACTCAAACACTGTGCGCGTATTGAAAGAAACCCCACGACTCAGATAAGTTCCTTATCACAATGATTTATAAACCTCTGAATGCTGTGTAGCTGTAACTGTGTAACGACTGCCTTTGCAAAAAATGGTTACTATTATTTTGTCTGAAGAATCTGATGGACTGTCACTGCATACAACATGATGCAGAATTGGATATCAAAGGAAATGGCTCTCTGTTGTGGGCTCCATTCTGTCCCATCTCCCCTACGTGGGGGCTAACTGGGTATCAACTTATATACGCCAGGGCCAGTTAATGAGCTGTGTGTGTGTGTGTGTGTGTGTGTGTGTGTGTGTGTGTGTGTGTGTGTGTGTGTGTGTGTGTGTGTGTGTGTGTGTGTGTGTGTGTGTGTGTGTGTGTGTGTGTGTGTGTGTGTGTGTGTGCGTGCTTGCGTGTGCGTGCGTGCGTGTGTGTGTGTGCGTGTTTGTGTGCTACAGAAACTTCCCCAATGGTCCAATTGAAACGGGACTAAATTAAAACATGAAAGGGTTGAGATCGTGATTGACAACATCTGGCTGTATCCAGGATGAGACTCCCCTCTGAGTCTCTCTGGTTCCTCTCGAGGTTTCTTCTCAACAAAAAAGAGGATGAAAAGAAAGCTCATCAAAACACGTTCAACTTTTAATCTTACGACACGACACCATCATTCTATCTGCAAATCATTCACCATAAATAAGAACTACTGAAAATGACTCTGAGATTCTGGTACCTAAACATATTTCATAAATATGGATAATGTTTTGTCCATGACACAGGCAAAATACTTACATTATGTTTCTCTGAAGCAGGGATGGGCATCAATTACAAATTACTATTACAAAAATACAACTACAAAATACACTAAAGACCAATGTATCTAAGTAAAATAAAACATAATTTTGCAAAGTATTGTATTTAACTAAAATACATGTATTTTGTATTTTAAAATACAAAAATACATTTGCAAGTAGCCGGCCGAACAGCAACAACATTCTCAGTAACGGTTACAGAAACATCTTACTTGCTATAACTACCTTAGTTGAATGCACTGTCACTCTGGATAAGAGTGTCTGCTAAATGACCAAAATGTTAATGCAAACACTGAGCGTACAACAGTATAAACACCTTAAATCCACTTCAATCAGTGTAGATGAGACAGGTTAGATTTTTAAGCCTTGAGACAATTGAGACATGGATTGTGTATGTGTGCCATTGAGAGGGTCAATGGGCAAGACAAAGAATGTAGGTGCTTTTGAACAGGGTATGGTAGTACTGTAGGTGCCAGGCGCATCGGTTTGAGTGTGTCAAGAACTGCAATGCTGCTGGATTTTTCACACTTAACAGTTTCCCGTGTGTATCAAGAATGGTCCACCTCCCAAAGGACATCCAGCCAACTTGACACAACTGTGGGAAGCATTGGAGTCAACATGGGCCAGCATCCCTGTGGAACGCTTTCGACACCTTGTAGTCCATGTCCCAACAAATTGAGGCTGTTTTGAGGGAAAAGGGGGTGCATCTCAATATTAGGAACGTGTTCCTAATCTTTTGTACACTCAGTATATGTGAAAGTGAACAACTGCAAAGCACACTGGGTACTGCCATTGGCCTTGTTTTGGGGTGGAGCTCATTTAAGTAAAACTCAGCATGCTTTGCAATTGTTTAGTTTGTTTTGTTCATTTAGTAGACGGTCTTAATACATTTGATTTGATATTTTATAAAGAATACAACAAATACAAATAACAACATCATACAAACATCACAGCTGCCCAGACCCACTAGTACACAACCCCATCTCTAGCACCCGCTTCACTTTCCGCCACATGGCCTGAAACTGAACCATTTTGTTTCTCTTCGTAGCCCACGCACTTTCAATATTTCAACAATAAATCATTAGATTTTTCCATTGTGTTAATGATGGCGGCTTGATTGATTTCCACGTTTTTAGTATATGTTTTCAAGATGAGTGATGAGAAGAGAATCGTCCAGCCCATTGGATATCTCACTACACCCCCATATACCATGTCTTTAAATGTCACGCCCTGACCTTAGAGAGCCATTTTATTTCTCTATTTGGTTAGGTCAGGGTTTGATTTGGGTGGGCATTCTATGTTTTCTATTTCTTTGTTTTTGGCCGAGTGTGGTTCCCAATCAGAGGCAGCTGTCTATCGTTGTCTCTGATTGGGAATCATACTTAGGCAGCCTTTTTCCCACCTGTGTTTTGTGGGTAGTTATTTTCTGTTTAGTATCTGTTTACCTGACAAAACTGTTCGCTTTCGTTTTTTCTACTTTGTTATTTTGTTGCGGTGTTCAGTTTTATAAAAAATCATGAACGCCTACCACGCTGCACCTTGGTCTCATTCTTCAACCCATGAGAGTCGTTACATTAAATATGCAAATAAAATATTTGTCACATGCTTCGTAAACAAGAGGTGTACAGTCGTGGCCAAACGTTTTGAGAATGACACAAATATAAATTTTCACAAAGTGTCTTTAGATATTTTCGTCAGATGTTACTGTGGAATACTGAAGAATATTTTTAAGCATTTCATAAGTGTCAAAGGCTTTTATTGACAATTACATGAAGTTGATGCAAAGAGTCAATATTTGCAGTGTTGACCCTTCTTTTCCAAGACCTCTGCAATCCACCCTGGCATGCTGTCAATGAATTTCTGGGCCACATCCTGACTGATGGCAGCCCATTCTCGCATAATCAATGCTTGGAGTTTGTCAGAATTTGTGGGTTTGTGTTTGTCCACCCGCCTCTTGAGGATTGACCACAAGTTCTCAATGGGATTAAGGTCTGGGGAGTTTCCTGGCCATGGACCCAAAATATCGATGTTTTGTTCCCCGAGCCACTTAGTTATCACTTTTGCCTTATGGCATGGTGCTCCATCATGCTGGAAAAGGCATTGTTCATCACCAAACTGTTCCTGGACGGTTGGGAGAAGTTGCTCTCGAAGGATGTGTTGGTACCATTCTTTATTCATGGCTGTGTTCTTAGGCAAAATTGTGAGTGAGCCCTCTCCCTTGGCTGAGAAGCAACCCCACACATGAAATGTCTCAGGATGCTTTACTGTTGGCATGACACAGGACTGATGGTAGCGCTCACCTTGTCTTCTCCGGACAAGCTTTTTTCCGGATGCCCCAAACAATCGGAAAGGGGATTCATCAGAGAAAATGACTTTACCCCAGTCCTCAGCAGTCCAATCCCTGTACCCTTTGCAGAATTTCAGTCTGCCCCTGATGTTTTTCCTGGAGAGAAGTGGCTTCTTTGCTGCCCTTCTTGACACCAGGCCATCCTCCAAAAGTCTTCGCCTCACTGTGCGTGAAGATGCACTCACACCTGACTGCTGCCATTCCTGAGCAAGCCTTGTACTGGTGGTGCCCCGATCCCGCAGCTGAATCAACTTTAGGAGACGGTCCTGGCGCTTGCCGGACTTTCTTGGGTGCCCTGAAGCCTTCTTCACAACAATTGAACCGCTCTCCTTGAAGTTCTTGATAATCCGATAAATGGTTGAATTAGGTGAAATCTTACTGGCAGCAATATCCTTGCCTGTGGAGCCCATTTTGTGCAAAGCAATGATGACGGCACGTGTTTCCTTCCAGGTAACCATGGTTGACAGAGGACGAACAATGATTCCAAGAACCACCCTCCTTTTGAAGCTTCCAGTCTGTTATTCGAACTCAATCAGCATGACAGAGTGATCTCCAGCCTTGTCCTCGTCAACATTCACACCTGTGTTAACGAGAGAATCACTGACATGATGTCAGCTGATCCTCTTGTGGCAGGGCTGAAATGCAGTGGAAATGTTTTTTGGGTGATTCAGTTCATTTGCATGGCAAAGAGGGACTTTCCAATTAATTGCAATTCATCCGATCACTCTTCACAACATTCTGGAGTATATGCAAATTGCCATCATACAAACTGAGGCAGCAGACTTTGTGAAAATGTATATTTCTGTCATTCTCAAAACTTTTGGCCACGACTGTAGGCTAACAGTGAAAAGCTTACTGCATTCCTAACAATGCAGAGACAAAAAATATATAAATAATAACACAAGGAATGAATACACAATGGGTAACAATAACTTGGTTATATACACAGGGTACCAGTACCTAGTTGATGTGCTGGGGTACGAGGTAATGGAGGTAGATACTATATGTACATACAGTATAGTTAGGGATAACTGGGAAACAGGATAGATAATAAAAAGTAGCAGAAAAAGAGCTAGTGGAAAAAGGGTCAATGCAGATGGTCCTGGTTGGTTAACTATTGAATGAACTATTTAGCAGTCTTATGGCTTGGGGGTATAAGCTGTTCAGGGTCCTGTTGGTTCACACCATAGTGCCACCATACAGGGTGAACGGGCCCGCTATAAAGAAATGGTATAGAAAATACTCAGAAGTAATTAAAATACGTATCTTAAATACATGTAACAGAGATACTTCCCATCTCTCCTCTGAAGTACTATGCCCAAAGCTGTACAATTACCACGACATTATTCCTGTATTATACAGAACTTAGAATTCAAGAACGTCTAAACTACAGGGTGCAATCTTTTCTTTCAAATGCACGTTGACTTCTTCAACAACATAGCCAACTATATACCTCATGTAAGTAAATCAGGAAGGTTCAAAATAGACTGCAGCTAAACACATCTATAACTTCAGATATCCCGAGGCAGACAGTCTATCCACCATGCCGTTTACTGTTCAGCATATATTTGATTTCATCACCGCATCTGAATAAACACCACTTATAAGAAGGCGAAGCAACGGAGGACAACTTCAAAGTTGCACGCTTCAAGCAGTTGAGGCTTATCTGCGTGCCACACTTCAAAAGAAATGCATAACACTGTCTTTAACACAACCTAGAAGATATGAAGGGATCCTGTTAGCTATTTTATTTCATGTAAATATTAGTGGCAGCCAGGCTGAGGAATAGTGAAACCAAGAAGCATTGGGAGAAATGGAAAAGATCCATGCTCTCCTGTTGTCACTTTAATGGGAGTCAGAGGCAGTTTGACACCTGAATCTGTAACGTGACTGCTGTGAATGATAATGTGACTGCTGTGAATAATGTGACTGCTGTGAATGAATAAACATGTGGTGGTGCCTCTTTCTGTGATGACTGTTATCATTAACGTTGCCTGTGAATCTTAATGAGCTAAACTAGGGTAAATCATTTATATACTGTGAAATTTGGCACATATATTTTATTAGAAGTACTCTGTCATTAGTTTATAACAACTGCTTCCTTTATGGCAAATAACCAACATGTCTGTTTGTTGCATTTACAGTTTTCACAGTCTATTTTGTGTGATCATGCAATATAGAAATGTATATGTACAGTATAGTGGTTTATACCAATACAGTACTGATTCAATCTGGTTGTGTTAGCAAAACTACCACCTATACAGCACATACTGTGTTATTTAATTGAATAAACGGCCATTCATTCTTTACACAATATATTACTTCTGTGACATGGTAAAGGAGAAGAAGGTCAAGTGTCTTGGTTTAGATTGTAAACATAGGTATCTCTCCCCTGGTCTCTATTGCTATTTCTATCTCTATATCTGTCTTGGTATAGACACTGTATCTCTCTTCTGTAGTCTACTGTATTTATATTGCTATCTCTGTCTTGGTGTAGACACTGTATCTCTCTTCTGTAGTCTACTGTATTTATATAGCTATCTCTATCTTGGTGTAGACACTGTATCTCTCTTCTGTAGTCTACTGTATTTATATTGCTATCTCTGTCTTGGTGTAGACACTGTATCTCTCTTCTGTAGTCTACTGTATTTATATTGCTATTTCTGTCTTGGTGTAGACACTGTATCTCTCTTCTGTAGTCTACTGTATTTATATTGCTATCTCTGTCTTGGTGTAGACACTGTATCTCTCTTCTGTAGTCTACTGTATTTATATTGCTATCTCTGTCTTGGTGTAGCCACTGTATCTCTCTTCTGTAGTCTACTGTATTTATATTGCTATCTCTGTCTTGGTGTAGCCACTGTATCTCTCTTCTGTAGTCTACTGTATTTATATTGCTATCTCTATCTTGGTGTAGACATCACTGTTGTAGCAGGGATTTTTTCTAGTGACTGATAGATACTGTAAGAAGATAATTACTAAGTAGATCAAGCTCATCAAGACTCATCCCTGGGGTCATTAACTGTGTAATTAATAATACATGCAAATATGTTGAACGCTCCAAGCCAACTTATTTTCTCTCTGCCTGTTTACGTACACTTTGGCGTCTCCTTCCCTTGTGCAAAGCTTAATTCTGTGAAAACTTAGAACATGGGAGAACTCACATGGAACATCTACAGTTCTAAGAATGTAGAAATTATACCAGACATTCTACTTGTTGTCTCAACAGGAAAGGGTTTCAGATTGTTACAGATTCCAATCATGAGTACAATCTCTACCACTGCGGATCTTGATTCTGTCTGCCTTAAGCCATTATTACCAAGATCAAACAACCTTCCTTCGACAATCACATCCATAATAGGTATTGCAATAAACATGTCCTTTATTGGACACAATTGTGTTTCGGAAGCAGTTCAAATTTGTTCTGCAGAATCTCCAAGAATAAACTATTATCGTACATGATAAGATTATGTATTGCCTTTATCTTGGAGATGCAATATCTTACCCAAAATGATGGGGATTTTGCAAAGCGAAAACTAGTTGTGACCACCATTGTGGTGTAGGACCTTTCATCTGTCCATAGAACATTCTTACAAGAGTCTTGATGAGCATCCAGGTGCTTCCAGGTGCTTTTTGGCAAACTTGAGTTATCTTTTTGTATGAGATGGGTCCCATTATGTCTGGCAAAAACCAAACACTGCATTCCAAAGTAAGAACCTCATACCAACGGTCAATCATGGTGGTAGTAGTGTGATGGTTTGGGGATACTTTGCTGCCTCAGGACCTGGACGACTTGCCTTAATAGAAGGAACCATGAATTCTTCTCTGTATTAGACAATTCTACAGGAGAATTTCAGACCATCTGTCTGTGAGCTGAAGCTGAAGCACAGCTGGGTCATGCAGGAAGACAGTGATCCAAACCACATAGTCAAGTCTACATGAAAATGGTTAAAAAGCAACACATTTGAAGTTTTGGAATGGCGTAGTCAAAGTCCAGACCTAATCCCAATTGATATGTTGTGGCAGGACTTGAAGCGAGCAGTTCATGCTTGAAAACCCACAAATGTTGCTGAGTTAAAGTAGTTCTGCATGGAAGAGTGGGCCAAAATTCCTCCACATGATGTGAGAGACTGATCAACAACTACAGGAAGCATTTGGTTGCATTTTTTTTTTTGTTGCTATTTGTAAACTCAGGTTCCCTTTATCCAATATTCGGTTTCGGTTGAAGATCTGATAACATTCAGTATAAAAAATATGCAAAAATAGAGAAAATCAGAAAGGGGGCAAGTACTTTTCACCACATTTCTCTTCAGAGTTTTGTACTCGTCTAATGACTTTGTGTTTTGTAGGTTTTTCTCAGCAGTTTGTCATTTGTTACAGTGTTTGTATCAGGAGTTATCAAAATTGCTCTTGACGATCCACAGGGTTATGCAGGCTTTTCTTGTATAAGCCCAGTGCTACTGTAACAGGAGTTAGTACTGCATTGAATATTCACTAAATCACACATTTTTCATAATTTTTGGGGGTTGAATCTCCTACTGCTATTTTTTTGGGCTCTATGAGTGACATCAGCACTGTGCGTGCTAGCTCGTTCAGAGCTGTTTCAATCTGAATGAGGTAGGCTGTGTTCTCTCCCGCCTCCCCTTTTTAAGTACAATACTCACTAAATGGACATTGTAACCTCCGAAAACGTTGTACTTTACTCGTAACAGTATTGGTCACATATTGTACTGTGTAAACAATGTCTTTGTGTGGTGTCATTATTTCATGTTATAAGTTTGTCTTCCTGAGGTAATAAGATGAAGCTAGCTTGCCAGCTTGCTGGCAGGCTAATGTTAGCACCTCGATAGTGCTAGTTCAGTGTCAGTGGTTGAGCTACCGTTGGTTCAGCTTCGTTTTCATCTTCTGACAGGCGAGGCACAGCAAATATATAGCCTGTACGACATCCAGCCCTGATGTCCCCTTTCCTTTTCCCCTGTGATCCAGGTACGGAGATTATGTTTGAAATATGTGTGGGCGGGTTTTTGTCTATTCATGAATCAGTTCTGTGTCAGATTCAATAGCTATTTGGCTAATTGGCTCATTCATTGAGCCTAGGTTACAAGGTCTTTTCATTGAACCTCCTTTTTAGCATAGGATTTTGATATTCTATTGACGGTATTAATTGAGAACATGGTTCATATTTGTTATGCTGTATTATAAACGGGGTGGTTTGAGACCTGAATGCTGATCAGCTGAAAGCGGTGGCATATCAGACTGTATACCACAGGTATGACAAAATATGTATTTTTACTGCTCTAATTTCATTGGTAACCAGTTTATAATAGCAATAAGGCACATTGAGGGTTTGTGGTATGGCCAATATACCACGGCTAAGGGCTGTATCCAGGCACTCTGCGTTGTGTCGTGCCGAGAACAGCCCTTAGCAGTGGTACATTGGCAATATACCACACCCACTTGTGCCTTATTGCTTAATTATAATGTTTTATAAAAATGCTGCATAATCACCCCTCGGTGTAAAAAACATGGAAATTAAAAACAAAAATTAGGAACACCTTCCTAATACTGAGTCCCTTTGCCCTCAGAACAGCCTCAATTCTTCAGGATATGGACTCTACAAAGTGTTGAAAGCATTCCACAGGGATGCTGGCCCATATTGACTCCAATGCTTCCCACAGTTGTGTCAAGATGGTTGGATGTCCTTTGGGTTGTGGATCATTCTTGATACACACAGGAAACTGTGGAGCATGAAAAAACCCAGCAGCGTTGTAGTTCTTGACACAAAACGGTGTGCCTGGCACCTACTACCATACCCCGTTCAAAGGCACTTAAATACTTTGCTTGCCCATTCACCGTCTGAATGGCACACATACAGTGCACACTCCATGTCTCAATTGTCTCAAGACTTAAATACTTTAACCTGTCTCCCCACCTTCATCTACGCTGATTGGAGTGGATTTAGCAAAGGACATCAATAAGGGATCATTGCTTTCACCTGGATTCACCTGGTCAGTCTATGTCATGGAAAGAGCAGGTGTCCTTAATGTTTTGTACACTCAGTGTATATAATTTGGCTGTATGTAGTTTTAGATATAGGCCTATTGTAAATATTTATTATTGTTGCATCGCTATCTTTATTGCAAAAAATGAATTCAAGTACAAACAGTGACATTATCTTGACAGGGGTAATGAAATGTCTATTGATTGGTATTTTATTATGATTTTTTGTTGTTGTGACATGTATTACTAAAATAAAGGTTGAAGGAAATACATGCATGCACCACATTATTACAAAACAAAACAGCTCAATCAAGCCTGATGGTCTTGTATGTACAAAAACAAAGTTGTTTTCATTTCATACAAAAAGCATGAAAAGGTAACGTAATGGGATAATATCTTACTGAGGTTTGTGAAGAATCCAATACTTTCCCTTGTATGTGGTACAAGTCACATTATTGTGGAAGCACCTCCACTAAGAGTATGAATTAAGCTGTTTGAGAAGGTTTGAATCCTAAGCAACCTGCCTAACAATAGTTTGAAGTACAATACCAACATAGCTACTTTAGTAGGTCAAAGCTATGCTCTGGAAAACCTTGGTAGAGCATGGGTGGAATAGGCATTGTGGTGCTCGTGAATTTCCTTTCTTTTCTGTTTCAGACCAATGCCTCTTCTCACTTAAAACTTCGTGTTTTGTTTTGAATTGTCTAATATAGCGATTACAGTACATTTGGGACCTTTGCCTAACAAGCTTGAAATCACTTAGTGTGAAGCACGCAGATTAATGAGGTGAATGAGAAAGTACTAAAGTCTTACAAAGTCGAGTGGATAATCAGTTTTGAAGTGCATGAGACAAGTGTGAAATTCCACAACCTCATGAATCGAGTCTATGAAAGCGCAAGATCAACGCCACAGTATTTTACTTTTAGTCACAACTAGACTATGTTTGATAGATTAAATGAAGAGTTCATTGTGCTGGCCATGTGATATGGTCACAGTGCGATGTATGAGGGAAGGTCTTGGTGACTATGCGTATAGCTTAAAGGAGAGTAACAAATGCATTTGTTATATCTTATTCTCTTTAAAGAGGTCGCCACGGTGGAATGCTGGATTATATTGAAGGAAAATTAATTCCAGTCTATAATGTTACATATACTGTATATTATGCATATATACAGTATAACTATATTAATAGCAATGAAACACACCCTGGTTCAATATTGCTGTAATATTTCAGAGGCAAATGAGAGAAATACAGAACAGCAGTGCAACCTCTAGTGGATTAAGACTGAAATGCAGATACAGTGCCTTCAGAAAGTATTCACACCCCTTTACTTTTTCCAATCTCTATTTAAAATGGATTAAATAGAGATTTTCTGTCACCGGCCTACACACAATATCCCATAATGTCAAAGTGGAATTGTGTTTGTGGAAATGTTTACAAAATAATACAAAATTAAATGCTGAAATATCTTGAGTCAACCCCTTTGTTATGGCAAGCCTAAATACGTTAAGGAGTTATCTCACATAATAAGTTGCATGGACTCACTCAGTGTGCAATGATAGTGTTTAACATGATTTTTGAATGACTACTGTACCCCACACCTACTGTACAATTATATGTAAGGTTCCTCAGTCGAGCAGTGAATTTCAAACACAGATTCAACCACCTATTGGTAGATGGGTAAAAAAAGCAGACATTGAATATCCCTTTGAGCATGGTGAAGTTATTCATTACACTTTGGATGGTGTATCAATACACAGAATCACTACAAAGATACAGGTGTCCTTCCTAACTCAGTTGCCAGAGAGGAAGGAAACCACTCTGGGATTTCACCATGAGGCCAATGGTAACTTTAAAACAGTTACAGAGTTTAATGGTTGTGATAGGACAAAACTGAGGATGGATCAACAACATTGTGGTTACTCCACAATACTAACCCAACTGACAGAGTGAAAAGAAGGAAGCCTGTACAGAATAAACATATTGTTTGCAACAAGGCACTAAAGTCCCTGTGTCCAAGAACACTAAGGTAACCTGCCTGTATGACTACCGACCCGTAGCACTCACGTCTGTAGCCATGAAGTGCTTTTAAAGGCTGGTCATGGCTCACATCAAATCCATTATCCCAGAAACCCCACTCAAATTTGCATACCGCCACAACAGATCCACAGATGATGCAATCTCTATTGCACTCCACACTGCCCTTTCACACCTGGACAAAAAGAACACCTATGTGAGAATGCTATTTATTGACTACAGCTCAACGTTCAACACCATAGTGCCCTCAAATCTCATCACTAAGCTAAGGACCCTGGGACTAAACACCTCCCTCTGCAACTGCATCCTGGGCTTCCTGACGGGCCGCCCCAAATGGTAAGGGTAGGTAACAACACATCTGCCACCCTGATCCTCAACACGGAGCCCCTCAGGGGTGCATGCTCAGTCCCCTCCTGTACTCCCTGTTCACTCATGACTGCATAGCCAGGCACGACTCCAACACCATCATTAAGTTTGCCGATGACACAACAGTGGTAGGCCTGATCACTGACAACAACGAGACAGCCTATAGGGAGGAAAAGGAGGACCGAGCACACACCCATTCTCATCAACAGGGCTGTAGTGGAGCAGGTTGAGAGCTTCAAGTTCCTTGGTGTCCACATCACCAACAAACTAACATCATCCAAGCACACCAAGACAGTCGTGAAGAGGGGACGACAAAACCTATTCAGGAGACTGAAAAGATTTGGCATGGGTCCTCAGATCCTCAAAAGGTTCTACAGCTGCACCATCGAGGGCATCCTGACTGGTTGCATCACTACCTGGCATGGCAACTGCTCGGCCTCCGACTGCAAGGCACTACAGAGGGTAGTGTATACGGCCCAGTACATCACTGGTGCCAAGCTTCCTGCCATCGAGGACCTCTATACCAGGTGGTGTCAGAGGAAGGCCCTAAAAATTGTCAAAAACTCCAGCCACCCTAGTCATAGACTATTCATAGACTATTCTCTCTGCTACCGCACGGTAAGTGGTAACGGAGCGCCATGTCCAGATCCAAGAGGCTTCAAAACAGCTTCTACCCCCAAGCCATAAGTCTCCTGAGCATCTAATCAAATGGCTACCCAGACTATTTGCATTGCATCAAACCCCCCTTTTACTCTGCTGCTAATCTCTGTTTATTATCTATGCATAGTTTAATAACTCTACCTACATGTACATATTTTGTCAATTACCTCGACTAACCGGTGCCCCCCCCCACATTGACTCTGTACCGGTACCCCCTGTAAGTACCCCCTGTATATAGCCTCGCTATTGTTATTTTACTGCTGCTTTTTAATTATTTGTTACTTTCATTTCTTATTTTTTGTAGGTATTTTTCTTAAAACTGCATTGTTGGTTAAGGGCTTGTAAGTAAGTATTTCCCTGTAAGTATTCAGTGCATGTGACAAATAATGCATTACTGAGTACCACTCTCCATGTTTTCAAGCATAGTGGTGGCTCTACACTGGAGTTGCTTACCAAGAAGACAGTGAATGTTCCTGAGTGGCCGAGTTACAGTTTTGACTTAAATCTGCTTGAAAATTTCTGGCAAGGCCCGAAAATCATTGTCTAGCAATGATCAACAACCAATTTGACAGAGCTTGAAGATTTTTGAAAAGAATAATGGGCAAATGTTGCACAATCCAGGTGGTGGAAAGTTCCTAGAGACATACCCAGAAAGACTGACAGCTGTAATCGCTGCCATGTATTGACTCAATGGGTTGAATACTTATGTAATCAAGATATATTAGTGTTTGATTTATGTTAAAAAATGTCTTCCACTTTGACATTACAGAGTATTTTATGTAACCCGTTGACAAAAAATGACAATTAAATACATTTTAATCCCACTTCGTAATTTAGTCAACTTCGTAAAAAGTCAAGGGATGGAATACTTTCTGAAGGCACATTGATGCCTGACATGAAAAAGGAGGACACATTTACTTGTCACGTAGACACTAAAATAAAGCAAGATCATGTTTTAAGGAATCACAATAAAATATGCAATTAAATATTCAGCATATTTTCTTAATTCGTTAAGCATACGTGTACGTTGAGTATAGAAGGGAATCACTGGGAATCACACCCATTGGCATAATATGAAGTTCATCATGATCAAAGTAATCACCGTCTGAAATGATTTGAACTGAGTTGATAGAGCCTGGCAAAAATAATTCCCATTGAACACATAATTCATCACACTAATCACACATTCCAGGGGACGATTCTATGAGTTCATAATGCCCCAGTACTCTGATGTAGCACAATCTGGCCTCCATAATGATGATCACCACTTGAAATTGATAGCCATGACGGTTTACAAATATCTACTAGCTATTGTTTCCCTGCTTGTTCTGGGATCGCAAACCACCATTGTATATTCCAGTAGGCCACTGCGACACCCAGATTAATGAGAGGGAGAGAGAGCGAGAGAGAGATGGATATACTGTAAATACATAGAGAAAGAGAGAGAGAGAGAACAAGAGAGAGAGATGACAAGGCATATCATTAGAAACTGACAACCACAGCATTTCGTATGGCGATCCCAAGTACCATAGAGAGAGCCTGAGAGAGAGAATTGGAGTATACACACAATCAAATTTAGAAAATGGTACCAGATAGGGGTTGTTTGGCTAGTAACCATAGCATAATCCTTTTTGGTGCTACATAGAACCCATTTTTTAAGGTTCTATAAAGAACCATGCTCATAAGGTTCTAAATGGAACCTGTATGGTGCTATAAAGAACCCTTTCTTAAGATTCTATAATGGTTCCATTAAAGCAACAAAAAAAAGAGTTATGTTATGGTTACAACCCTTTTTGTGGCTATATAGAACCATTTTTTAAAGGTTCTATAAAGAACCATGCTCATAAGGTTCTAAATGGAACATTTATGGTGCTATAAAGAACCCTTTCCTAATGTTCTATAAGAACCCTTACATTCTTTTATATTATAGCACCAAAAAAAGGGTTCTGCTGAGGTTAGAATCCTTTTTGGGGCTATATAAAACCCTTTTTTATGGTTCTTTATAGAACCTTTATGGAGAATGGTTCAATAAATAATCTTTATCAATCTGAAAGGTTCTTTGTAGGTCCTTTTGAATAACCATACATGTTTTTTATTCTGGTCAGCCGTATTATATTGTTATAATTCCATAGGTGTTATTATTGTGTTAAATTGAAGTTGAATCTAGTGCACTAACTCTGGAACAGCTGGGGGTCCCTGAGGGAAGAATTGAGAACCACTGACTGATTTAGTCAGTTCTCATTTGACACAAGGCCATATGTAAATCTTCCACAAGACACCATCACTGGCCATAGTCATGTATAATATGTAACGGCATAAAACAACACATTCGATAAACTGAAATTACACACTCACTCACGGTTGTACCGAACCCCAAAATATTTGAATAAAAAATTATAATTATAATGTTACCTTTATTTAACTAGGCAAGTCAGTTAAGAACAAAATCTTATTTAAAATGACTGCCTAGGAACAGTGGGTTAACTGTCTTGTTCAGGAGCAGAACTACAGATTTTTACCTTGTCAGTTTGGGGATTTGATCTAGCAACCTTTTGGTTCCTGGCCCAACGCTCTAACCACTAGGCCACCTGAATGCGCCGCTGCCCCTATATTTTAATTATCACTAAAATAGCAAAGAAACATTGAAGAGCTCAAACGGTTCTTTGAGTCATTATGGTTCCACATAGAACCATCCCCCTTAAGGAACCCTCATTGTTTTGTGTGTAGAAACCAAACTCAACTCAACTCACCACCTCAGAGACCAAACTCAACTCACCACCTCTGTCACCAGCTTCATCAATAAGTGCATCGACGACGTCATCCCCACGTTGACCGTACGTACATATCCCAACCAGAAGCCATATATTACAGGCAACATCCGCACTGAGCTAAAGGCTAGAGCTTCTGCTTTCAATGAGCGGGACACTAACCCCACTATGCCCTCAGACTAACCATCAAACAGGTAAAGTGTCAATACAGGACTAAGATTGAAACCTACTACACTGGCTCTGATACTTATCGGATGTGGCAGGGCTTGCAAACTATTACGGACTACAAAGGGAAACCCAGCCACGAGCTGCCTAGTGACACGAGCCTACCAGACGGGCTAAATGCCTTTTATGCTCGCTTCGAGGAAAGCAACACTAAAGCTGCATGAGAGCACCAGCTGTTCCGGACATGTGATAGCCGAATGTGAGCAAGACAGACCCAACGATGACGCAATCTCAATCACACTCAACCCTGCCCTTTCCCACCTGGACAAAAGGAACACGTATGTGAGAATGCTGTTCATTTACAGCTCAGCGTTCAACACCATAGTGCCCACAAAGCTCATCACTAAGCTAAGGACCCTGGGACTAAACACCTCCCTCTGCAACTGGATCCTGGACTTCCTGACCTGCCGCACCTAGGTGGTAAGGGTAGGTAAAAACACATCCGCCACGCTGATCCTCAACACGGGGGCCCCTCAGGCGTGCATGCTCATTCCCCTCCCGTACTCCCTGTTCACCCACGACTGTGTGGCCAAGCACGATTCCTCCGCCACAATTAAGTTTGCTGACGACCCAACAGTGTTAGGCCTGATCACCGACAACGATGAGACAGCCTATAGGGAGGAGGTCAGAGTCCTAGCAGTGTCGTGCCAGGACACCAACCTCTCCATCAACGTGAGCAAGACAAAGAAGCTGATCGTGGACTACAGGAAAAGGAGGGCCGATCACGCCTCCATTCACATCGATGGGGCTGTAGTGGAGCAGGTCGAGACTTTCAAGTTTCTTGGTGTCCACATCACCAACAAACTATCATGGTCCAAACCCACCAAGAGAGTCGTGAAGAGGGCACAACAACGCCCTTTCCCCCCTCGGGAGACTGAAAAGATGTGGCATGGGTCCGCAGATCCGTAAAAAGACCTACAGCTGCACCATCGAGAGCATCCAACCGTAACGCTCTACAGACGCTAGTGCGTGCAACCCAGTACATCACTGGGGCCTACAGTATATACTAGGCAGTGTCAGAGAAAGGCCCAAAAAATTGTCAAAGACTCCAGTCTAGGTCCAAAAGGCCCCCCAACAGCTTCTACCCCCAAGCCATACGACTGCTGAATAATTAATCCCCCTCTTTGTTTTTAAACTGCTGCTACTCGCTGTTTATTCTCTATACATAGCCACTTTACCCCTACCTACATGTACAAATTACCTCGACTAACCTGTACCCCCGCACATTGACTCGGTACTGGTACCCCCTGTATATAGCCTCGTTATTGTTATTTTATTGTGTTACTTAAAAAAAAAAAAATACTTTAGTTTATTTAGTAAATATTTTCTTAATTCTATTTTCTTAAAACTGCATTGTTTGTTAAGATCTTGTAAGTAAGCATTTCACCTTTAGTATTCGGCATATGTGACAAATAAAATTTGAGAGAGAGAGAGATATAAAGATAGAAAGACTGTCACTGGCGTGGACCTCCTGGGCCATCTCTTGTATCCTTCTTTTCTTTTGAAGTGCTTTCTGCCCGAGTGGAGTTAGGCTGCTGACGGAGTGAGTTGGGAGCTAGTGGAAGAGGATTGGTCTCTATGGTGTCTTTTACAAAGGAAGCGAGGAGGAGAGCTGTGTGGAGCTTTCAGGGAGCCCTTAAGTTGATGGAGGACTGTGATGATCTAGTGTATTAAATAGGCCAAGCTGTGCTACTGGGAGCCCAGAGAGACTTGGTACTACGTTGTCTGGGAGAGGGCCCCTGTGTTCTTCTGTACTGGCAGATTCAACACTTCAAATGTAGGCTGCTGAAGTACATTGGGTGTGAATGCCCTGAATGTACTGTATGCAAGCTCGTCAGGGGTCAGCATTTCTGAATATATACAAATAGTTAATGGAATGTTTCTGAGATAATAACCAGGCATGGTGTCCACAGTTTAGGTGATAACAATAACCTACAATAAACGCAAGGAAAAGCAGAGAAAGCAATATGCTCATCTCCAACATCCAAGCAGCTTTGGCACGTGGGTTTTTGTGTTGCTCATTAGAAAAACGACATTCAGGCTTGGAGGTGTGTATTCTAACCGATTCCACGTTTGGTTAATGATGTTTGTCCCCCATGAGACACTGCAGAGGCAGTAGCCTATTTCAATGCATCAAAATCCCCAGAATGAATCTCAGATAACTCAAGAAATCTGTAAATTATTTTGACGTTTTTGCCGAAGATGATTTAGTTGCACAATTTTACATCTAACTAAGGTGTTTGGTGCAGTATTTCTCAAGTAAAAAAATGTGCAATGTGTTGTCTTATGTAAACTAAGTCGGGCTGCTGTGCAGGTCTGTATCATTATGCTATTGGATAGAGAGCAATCACTGCAGCTGTTCACCCCATGTTAGTGGGCAAATGTACATCATCAAATCAAAACCCAACCATCATTTACCCGTTGTGACGCACAGATGTTCCCAACTCCGTTTTAGACGAGACTTTATGACCAAATTATTGTATTTACACTTGTTAGTCGATTTTGACACTAGAATAACTGTTTATGACTCATATTGATGTCACATAGGCCATTTTCAAAGGGATTCGTTTCTTTTAAAGGCAGTTGCTCTAAAGAAAATAGAAAATATGTGACTGTCAGACTTCTGCCCCCTCAACCATGTGTTGAGGGGGCAGACTGCTCCCCACTCTCTTTCTCTCTCTCCAGAGCCAGGACTGTTATGTGTTGTTTCTGTTCTTTCGTCTGGGCTGAGGGAGAGAGGAGAGGAGCGGTGGGACCAGTCAGCCTCTGCTTCAACCTCTTAGGCTCTCTTTTGCTCCCACTCCCACATCCCTAGCCCCCCTAACCCCTCAGAGGACCACAGGACTGAAGCCTCAGGGGTAGAATGATGTGCAGCATTTACTGCACCAACAAGGCTTGTGCTACTGGAAGAGTGGGTCTATCTATGAGTTGACAATGACCTTCAGTTCACTTCTCTCCCACACAACCCCAGCCTAACCCCTCAGAGGAACACAGGAACAACTCAACGCCTTCAACAGCCCCTAAATCCACTCCCTCCTAGCACCAGCCTGGTTGGCCCAGTAGGTATTGCAGCACGTCAGTCTCCTACTCCCAGCATATGTACGTGGGCAGTCTTTACCCACCGGTCTAAAGTACACTCACATCTCCTCAGATGGCGGGGACATTTACCATTAATGCTTTCTTTGTCTCCTTATTTCATTAAAATGACATTATACATGTGTGCCATTACATAGTATAGGCAAATTACGGACAGGAACCTTGCATGACATGCACATAATTCATATGTATTGGGATGTTATATATTCTGAGTGGGGAGTAACTGAACCACGTACACAGATATATGTATAGATGCCAAGCACAGTTGATGCATGGCAAAGATGCACAGATGAATATCCACTGGATTGGTAGATACTGGTGAATAACGATGATATCTTTCATTTCAATTTACGGAGAAACTGTGGTGGTTAGTCATCAATGTACACAATAGGACTTTCCTCTCAGTAAACATGATGATATTTAAGTGGGTTTTGTTAGCAAATAACTGTTTGTGTTGGGTCTCAATCATTTGTGAGGATGCCAAAGTGGGCTATAATTGTTCACACTTCTGACAAATTGAGAGGAGGAGAAGAGAGAAGGAGCAGGCTCATTTCACACCTAATGTGAAACGATTAGGCCGATGATTTTGGTGGAGTTCAATTATGATGATGGTGGGGATGATGTTCTTTCAGAGAACATGTGATGCTAATAGAGTCGTGATTAAACAGCCGTCCGTATTCTGCAGGTGAAAATCACAGCGTTAATAACCCGCAGAGCCAGCTCAGTTAATTTGCTGGGACATTTTCACATATCCCGTCTCCTCGTTCTCCCTCATAAATATGTGTAGAGATGAGTTACCTACATATTTGACATACATGACATGTTTATTCATACAGTAATTATTATTCAATGCGTACTCACCTGGGCTTTGAACTCACAACCTCTTGGTTCACAGCATTCTGATATTTCTGCTACCATGTCTGTGTCAATGCCTGGTTTCACCTGTATTCCTACACTTTTGACTTCTAAGTAAATATCAGCTTGGTTAAAAATACACTCAAGAAAAACTATTATATTTGTCATTGCGATTCAGGAGTAACATTGAAACAGAATAATATGCCTGCCAACATTAAACTATACAGAGAACGGTGAAATTTCTGAAATAGGTCAAGGAAATCAATGATGAGAGAACAGTCAGATTAAGTGCTAACTGAAATAGCAGTGCAGATGGCACTCTTTAGCTATGTGCAGAGATGTATTATAGGTAATGAATGTGTAGAGGAACTCTACAGACTTTGCAGAACAGCAGAAAGATCAGCACACCTTGAATCCAGAGGTTGTGTGTTCAAATTTAGATGAACAGCATACTACTTACTTTAAAACTCAATACCATTTCATTACTTATAATGTTTTGGGACCATCTGAGGCCATCACGTGAGGTCCTGACGACTGGTAAAACAAATGTCTTGAGAACATCTTACAAAAATGCTAACATGGTCCTTGCCCTTATGGAAAAACAACATGAATTTCACGTGTGAACTAATGAGATCTTATGTGAAGTTAATGCGACAACATGTAAAGCAACATAAAACTAAATATGTGAGGGAGGTACACCCTTCTCATATTGAACAGCAATCTGCGCTGCTCGGTCATGTTGTGAACAAGGCAGCATGATGCATCATTCAGAAACATACAACGTCTCTTTTCCATCAAATATTGAAATTTCAAACAAGTTTTCATTGAGAAGGAAGATAAAGCGTATTTATCAAAAGCAATCACTTTTGCATGTAAAAACACAGAATTCGACTCGATACTCCATGTGCTTAACCTACATCACTTTTGTTTTGAGCCAACTTCGGCGTTGGCTTTGAACGGGGAACCTGGCTCACCTGGCTCTTACTGTGATTTTAGCTGTGCTTTTGAATGTGTGCTAATGGATATGCTGTGTGTATACATCTGTGTGTGGTGTGTTTTTAGAGTCAACTTTATGTGATGTGTATGTTTTTAATGATTTTATGGAACCCAAGACTCCCTGGAAAACAACAGAGTTGTTTCTGAGTGGAATATCCTGGCTAAAATAAATACAAATTGAGAAAAACATTTCCAGAGAGGCAGCCTGGTTCCAAAATCAATCACTTTTCACCCGGTGCCAACTCCTCCCTCCTCCCACCGGGGAAACCTGTGCCAGATAATCGAATCGCCTCAATATCTCATGTGAAGTGTTCCAAAAACACGTTTGCGGATAATTTCACATGTGAAATTTCACACGTGTGAAGTATTCTAAACACACATGGTTTCACATGATTCCCAAAATACATTTTAACATGTTAAACGTCGCGTGAAATGTTCCAAAAACATGTTTTCACATGATTTTACATGTGAAATGTCACATGTGTAGTTTCATGGTATAACATGTTGACATTTTACATCCCCATGTTGTCACATTTATTTAACATGAGATCATGTGTTAACATGTGGAATTCATGTGATTTTTTCTCGGTATGGGAACAATTCTCCATAATAATACAATCTTACCTCCACAAGCAGGTAAGTGAAGAATTTCCTCTTATCTCTTGGCTCCCATCTTTCTGCGACTGCAGGCATGTTTCCGTACACCAAAATGTGGCATTAACTGTAAAATTGTATGCAAAGGGACGCTAATTAGAGTTCCATTCGAAAACTGAATGTATGGTGCCTAAACCTTTATTTACAACTACTACAGTCAACCACTAGATGGCGCCTGTAAACAATCTTTGACACGTTATCACTACTATCATAGAAAACAAAAGGGTTTCCTCCTTTAGAAACCTGGGGCCGTATTCTAAAAACAACTAAGAATAGAAGTCCCGTATTAATTATGATCAAAAAGTTACAATTTATCCTCGATCAGCACTCCTACTCTGAGATACTTTAAGTTTGCAGATCACAGATCTTTTTATTTTTTTCAATGTACTCATTCTAAATGTTTGGCATGAGTTGATATGATGTTATGTTGATTCTCTATATCAACTTTTGACAGGATTACACATTATTCTGGTCCTTAGCAGGCTATACATTGCTATCATATTCATTACCACAAGGGGGCATTGGGGAGATAGCTGAAAAGTATCTGTCATATACAGGGACATGTTTATGATGTACAACATATTTCAGTGAATAACCTTGTGTTCAACTTCTCATGAGAGAGAGAGAAATGTATTTGTTTGGTTTAGTAGCTCAAAGAAACACTGTCTAGAAGAAACACTGTCTAGAAACACTGTCTACACAATCAGGCTACAATTGTTACAGGTATAAAGCACCTTCATATGAGTGATGTGAATTGAATGAGCAAATGTTAAATTAAACTTAACAACATAACACTGACCATTTTCGACCAATTAAGGATGGATTTAAGTCCAACAAACTTAGAGTGAATCACTGTGCTTTGCCTCTGGGCATTACATTTTTAACCTTGGCCCTGTGCTTGAGTGTGCAGCATGCATCTCGATACCCTCTATGAAGTTATGCATATTAACCGAGCAGACAAGCACGGTACATCTAAAAGCAGAGACCTGATTCTAATTCCACAGCAGATGAGAAGGAATACATTCTCCAGTAACTACCAGCTCAGAATGAGATGGGGAATCATTGTGATTCAGTCTATTCCAGGACCCTTCCATAACTATACTATTCTTAACAACTGTCTCCTCATTGTTTAAACATTTTCTGCTTCTACTGTATGGTGGGGCAAACCTTGCTCTTTAAAGAGGAGCTTTTGTTTACTTGTCTTTTATGTCAGAAGGCAAAAGCTAAGTACATCAGACCAGATCATACCAGAAGAGATCAGACCAGACCAGGTTTCCCAAAATAAATCGGGCCCTGACCAGCCCAGAAACAATGTGTGAGCAGATCGTTTTGTTTTGCAGTGCACTGCACTGCTAATGCAGACAGAGTGGGTGTGTGGTGTACCCCGGTTTCAAATGCTATGTACTATAGAAACAGTCAAGGTGGGAAAGAGTGTTCTCCTCAGACACAACTTTTGTCTAGTTCTGAAAGGCCACTTATGCTGAAGGAAGAATTCCATTTTGAGCAAGATTATTATTCTATTGTATTGTATTCGATCATTGGAGTTTTTGTCATGAGAAGCCTGGGAAAAGGGTTCAATTTGGGACACAAAACAATCTCTCTCACCTCAGCAGGGAGAGCTGTACGTTTTAGCCTTGAGTTATTATGGTGTTTCCATCTACCTCGAGCTTCTGTATCTCAGTTTGTGGCCGTCTTTAATCCATTTCCACGGCACCCTGATCATTGATCTTCTCGTGTTTTATCACCTAGCTTTAGGTAGAAAGTTATCTCAATCTCTAGAGATTCAACAACTCCTAGATCTAGTGTATTTTTTTCCCATCGTGTTTGAGATACAGTATAAGGGTCTTATTCCATTGTGTCATAAAAGCACATTATTAGTAGATATCTCTAAACACACAGTGCCTTCTAGGCAGAACTGATTATTCTTAGGCATATTTGTTATGTTCACCTTGCTGTCAGGAAAAAGTATTGTGTGTCAAATATGAAGATATGTTAACAGTCTAAACCGTAAAATAGCAATCATCAGGTAAAAAGATAAATAAGGGATTAGGCATGAAACATTTTCATCTGAAATTATTGCTTATGGGCAGGGGCACAACTTTCACTGGGGACAGGGGGGACATGTCCCTCCCACATTCTGAAATTGCATTTTTGTCCCCAGTTTTATCATTGGAATGTGATACAAAACGAGGCAACGGTGTGCTTTAGGACCATGCGGACGCCTCCGAGTGGTCAGGTAAACTATTTGGAGTGTTAATCCAACTGGATAAACAAAAATATATATATTATTATGATGCCCCCCCCCCCACTTCTAAAACAAAATTTGCACCACTGCTTATGGGTACCTTTATATATGTGTAAAATATGACTGTTCTCAGATTTTAAATAGATTTTAGGTGTGTATTAAAATGTGTTTTCTTTTGCAAAATGCTATATCCATTGTTTGTATTATGTATATTTGACTGTGATATGTGATTGTCTCACCTAGCTATCTTATGATGAATGTAAGTCGCTCTGGATATGAGCATCTGCTAAATGACTAAAATATAAAATTGACATTTTTACATACAGATCTCACAGTACTGTATTTAATTATTGATTTTAAAATATACAGTACCAGTCAAAAGTTTGGACACACCTACTCAGGGTTTTTCTTTATTTTTACTATTTTCTAAGTTGTAGAACAGTAGTGAAAACATCACAACTATGAAATAACACATATGGAATCATGTAGTAACCAAAAAAGTAGATTCTTTTTTTAGATTCTTTTAGATTCTTCAAAGTAGCCACCCTTTGTCTTGATGACAGCTTTGCACACTATTGGCATTTTCTCAACCAGCTTCATGAGGTAGTCACCTGGAATGCATTTCAATTAATAGGAGTGCCTTGTTAAAAGTTAATATGTGGAATTTCTATCCTTCTTAATGCGTTTGAGCCAATCAGTTGTGTTGTGACAAGGTAGGGGTGTTATTCAGAAGATAGACCTATTTGGGAAAATACCAAGTCCATATTATGGCAAGAACAGCTCAAATAAGCAAACAGAAATGACAGTCCATCATTACCTTAAGACATGAAGGTCAGTCAATCCGGAAAATGTCAAGAACTTTTAAAGTTTCTTCAAGTGCAGTCACAAAACCATCAAGCACTATGATGAAACTGGCTCTCATGAGGACCACCACAGGAAAGGAAGACCCAGAGTTACCTCTGCTGCAGAGGATAAGTTCATTAGAGTTACCAGCCTCAGAAATTTCAGCCCAAATAAATGCTTCACAGAGTTCAAGTAACAGACACATCTCAACATCAACTGTTCAGAGGAGACTGTGTGAATCAGGCATTCATGGTCGAATTGCTGCAAAGAAACCACTACTAAAGGACACAAATAATAAGAAAAGACTTGCTTGAGCCAAGAAACACGAGCAATGGACATTAGACCGGTGGAAATCTGTCCTTTGGTCTGATGAGTCCAAATTTGAGATTTTTGGTTACAACCACTGTGTCTTTGTGAGACGCAGAGTAGGTGAACGGATGATCTCTGCATGTGTGGTTCCCACCATTAAGCATGGAGGAAGAGGTGTGATGGTGTGGGGGTGCTTTGCTGGTGACACTGTCTGTGATTAATTTAGAATTCAGGGCACACTTAACGAGCATGGCTACCACAGCATTCTGCAGCGATACACCATCCCATCTGGTTTGCGCTTAGTGGGACTATCATTAGTTTTTCAACAGGACAATGACCCAACACACCTCTGAGCTGTGTAAGGGCTATTTGACCAAGAAGGAGAGTGATGGAGTGCTGTACCTGATCTCCACAATCACCTGACCTCAACCCAACTGAGATGGTTTGGAATGAGTTAGACCGCAGAGGGAAGGAAAAGCAGCCAACAAGTGCTCAGCATATGTGGGAACTCCTTCAAGACTGTTGGAAAAGCATTCCAGGTGAAGCTGGTTGAGAGAATGCCAAGAGTGTGCAAAGCTATCATCAAGGCAAAGGGTAGCTACTTTGAAGAATCTAAAATCTAAAATATATTTTGATTTGACTATTTTTTGGTTACTACATGATTCCATATTTGTTATTGCATAGTTTTGATGTCTTCACTATTATTCTACAATGTAGAAAATTGTAAAAAATAAAGAAAAACCCTTGAATGAGTAGGTGTGTCCAAACTTTTGACTGGTACTGTATATAGTATTCACACCTCTTAACTTTTTTGTGTTACAACCTGAATATAAAATGGATGAGATTTTTTGGTCACTGGCCTACACATAATACCCCGTAATGTTCAAGTGGAATTATGTTTTTCTTATTTACGTTTTTTTATTATTAATTATAGATGAAAAACTGAAATGTCTTGAGTCAATAAGTATTCAACCCCTTTGTTATGGCAATCCTAAATAAGTTCAGGAGTAAACATGTGCTTAACAAGTCGCATAACAAGTTGCATGGACTCACTCTGTGTGCAATAATGGTTTAACATGATTTTTTAATGACTACCTAATTTCTGTACCTCATACATACAATTATATGTAAGGCCCCTCAGTCGAGTAGTGAATTTCAAACACAGATTCAACCACAAAGACCAGGGAGGTTTTCCAATTCCTCGCAAAGAAGGGCACCTAATGGTAGATGGGTAAAAAAAAAAGCTGACATTTGAACATGGTCACTACAAAGATACAGGCGTCCTTCCTAACTCAGTTGCTGGAGAAGAAGGAAACCGCTCTGGGATTTCACCATGAGTCCAATGGTGACTTTAAAACAGTTACAGTGTTTAATGGCTGTTATAGGAGAAAATGGAGGATGGATCAACAACATCGTAGTTACTCCATAATACTAACCTAATTCAGAGGGGTTGGGTTAAATGCGGAAGACACATTTCAGTTGAATACATTCAGTTGGACAACTGACTAGGTATCCCCCTTTCACTTTCCCTAATTGACAGAGTGAAAAGAAGGAAGCCTGTACAGAATAAAAATATTCCAAAACTTGCATCCTGTTTAAGCGGCACTAAAGTAATACTGCGAAAAAATTGGCAAATCCAATACAACACATTACTAAGTACCACTCTCCATATTTTTAAGAATGGTGGAGGCTGCATCATGTTTTATGGGTATGCTTGTAGTTGTTAAGGATTAGGAGTTTTTCTGGATAAAAAAGAAACGGAATAGAGCAAAACTGAGGCAGAATCCTAGAGGAAAACCTGGTTCAGTCTGCTTTCTACCAGACACTGGGAGATGAATTCACCTTTCAGCAGAACAATAACCTAAAACACAAGACCAAATCTACACTGGAGTTGCTTACCAAGAAGACAGTGAATGTTCCTGAGTGGCTGAGTCACAGTTTTGACTTAAATATACTTGAAAATCTAGGGCAAGACCTGAAAATGGTTGTCTACCAATGATAAACAACCAATTTGACAGAGCTTGAAGAATTTTTAAAAGAATAATGGGCAAATGTTGCACAATCCAGGTGTGGAAAGCTCTTAGAGACTTACCAGAAAGACTCTTACCAGAAAGACAGCTGTAATCACTGCCAAAGGTGCTTCTGCAAAGTATTGACTCAGGGGTGTGAATACTTAATATAAATGAAATATTTCTGTATTTCATTTTCGATAAATGTACAAATATTTCAAAAAATATGTTTTCACTATGTCATTATTGGTTATTGTGTGTAGATGGGTGAGAAAAAAATATATTTAATCAATGTTGAATTTAGGCAGTAACACAACAACATGTGGAATAAGTCAAGGGGTATGAATACTGTTTTGATGTCACAAATGTATAATTTGTACATTTATTTCTTTAAAATGTAGTTATTTGTTACATTTGGCTGTGTAAAACCTAGCAGTACAACTTATTTATCTGAGAGTTTGACGATTATATAGCATTTAGCAAAAACATGATTATTTGACTCTCTGTATTTAAACCCTAAACTGATACATTTTAAACAAATACATGTCTGTCGTTGAACAACCCTATGCCATGATCAGATTGTGAAAAAACACACCAATCTCTTTAATAATTTATTTAAAAAATAAAAGCTAATTTTCTAACATTTTTTAAAATGGATATAGTGATTTGGAACAAAACTCTTCAAATGTAAACACTCTCAAATTCATAGACAGAGCTATGGATGCAAGGACTGACCATCCGTTATATCAAAATGATAGTTTTAATCATGTTTAAGGTTTTATATTGGTTTGCAAACATTGGAGTAAATACAAGCTTATATACTGGGTTCTGATGGGGTATGACAGTTGAAACTAAGCTCATGCCATATGTAAGTTATATTCTTCAATAATCAATCGGTACATATTTAATTTAAGGATTACATTTAATTAATGGATGTATCAACAGCTGATTACCTCTTTAAGGGTATATTCAAATACGTCTATAAACTGCTACAGATGAATTGCATCATCAATGTTTTACTGTGCACTGTAGTACAGTGTAGGTTGAAGATTGTATCAGGGATCCATGGGTACAGTAGCCTAGCCTACAACACAATAATGATCAGAGCACCTGAAACTGTAACAAGACAGATCGTAATAAGACTATAACAACGAATGTAGTACATTGAGCCTCATTTCAAAATGGCAATACTCTGAAACTCTACCGATATGAATGTTTTAACGTTTTCTTAGCTTCCCTCCTCGATGCACACCACCACACGTCCTTAGAAAGCATAGAGCCATAGGCTATCATATGTGGTGCATTGCTGTATTTTCTCATTCTCTGCACGAACCGTAGCCTACCTAACAAAATGCAGAGCAGTTACGACTGTGCACTGAACATCTACCCTGCGACAATTGCGACAGTCTCTGCAGTGCTGACGGGATAACGGGAAAAAGTCCTACCTTGGACTGCTCAAGGAGTTTTAGCGACTCAACAGCTTCAGAAGTCTGAACGTGATAAATAAACAACCAGACGTGATTCATATGTTTGTATCTCTACGGACGTTTGCTTCTTGGATGTACATTTAGTGTTCTACGAATTTCCGAGGTCCCTTCTGGTGAAAATAACTCATTAATTTCAATACTTTCAGTGTCTCCGGTATGTTGTCAATTACCTTGGTGGATGCAGCTGATGGGCTAGTGCGCATGCGCAACCCGGGTCAGTCTTTTTGCTGTAATGTCATGGAAGTGAAGGCTAGTTTACACCACTGTTGCTATCGTCCCATCCCCCTTCACCTCTAACTCTTTCTCCTAGTAAAAGGTGTCCTACAGTGGCAAGAAAAAGTATGTGAACCATTTGGAATTACCTGGATTTCTGCATAAATTGATCTTCATCTAAGACACAACCATAGACAAATACACTGTGCTTAAACTAAAAACACACAAGTTATTGTATTTTTCTTGTCTATATTGGATACATCATTTAAACTTTCACAGTATAGGTTGGGAAAAGTATGTGAACCCCTAGTCTAATGACTTCTCCAAAAGCTAATTGGCGTCAGGAGTCAGCTAACCCTGAGTCCAATCAATGAGACGAGATTGGAGATGTTGGTTAGAGCTGCCCTGCACTATAAAAAACACACAAAATTTGAGTTTGCTATTCACAAGAAGCATTGCCTGATGTGAACCATGCCTTGAACAAAATAGATCTCAAAAGACCTAAGATTAAGAATTGCTGACTTGCATAAAGCTGAAAATGGTTACTTAAGTATCTCTAAAATCCTTGATGTTCATCAGTCCGTGGTAAGATAAATTGTCTACAAATGAAGAAAGTTCAGCACTGTTGCTACTCTCCCTAGGTGTGGCCGTCCCGCAAAGATGACTGCAAGAGCACAGTGCAGAATGCTCAACGAGGTTAAGAAGAATCCTAGAGTGTCAACTAAAGACTTACAGAAATCTCTGGAACATGCTAACAAAAACACAGAAGTAAATCAACAACAGAATGGCTTGAACAGAAGAAAATACGCCTTCTGGAGTGGCCCAGTCAGAGTCCTGACCTCAACCCGATTGAGATGCTGTTGTCACGATCGTGTGGAGGAGAGACGGACCAAAACGCAGCATGAGGAAAATAAGCCATCTTCTTTTTATTATTGAAGAAGGCAAAACGAAACAAAAACACTTACAAACTACCAAAACAACAAACGATCGTGAAGCTAAATAACGTAGTGCACACACACACAGGCTACAAACGTTGTACATAGACAATTCCCCACAACAAACTAAAGCCTATGGCTACCTTAAATATGGCTCCCAATCAGAGACAACAGAAACCAGCTGTCTCTAATTGGGAACCCATTCAGGCAACCATAGACTTTCCTAGACAACTACACACAACATAGACACAGCTAGACAACTATACTAAACATAAAGCCAACTACTCTAAATAAACCCCCTAAACCTTACAATCACCCTGGACACTACAAAACCCACATAAATACCCATGTCACACCCTGACCTAACTAAAATAATAAAGAAAACAAAGAATACTAAGGCCAGGGCGTGACAGCTGTGGCATGAGCTCAAGAGAGCGGTTGACACCAGACATCCCAAGAATATTGCTGAACTGATATAGTTTTGTACAGAGGAATGGTCCAAAATTCCTCCTGACTGTTGTGCAGGACTGATCAACAAATACGGGTTCACATACTTTTTCTGCTCTGCACTGTGAATGTTTACACGGTGTGTTCAGTAAAGACATGAACAATTATAATTGTTTGTGTGTTGTTAATTTAGGCAGACTGTGTTTGTCTATTGTTGTGGCTTAGATGAAGATCTGATCAAATTTTAGGACAAATTTATGTAGAAATTGATAATTTATGCAGAAATCGGTAATTCCAAAGGGTTCACATACTTTTTCTTGCCACTGTATTCAGGAATATAGGTCACACACTAGGCATGGTGTCCGTTTGCTAGTCAGATACTATAGTGACATAAACTTCCAGGTAGCCTACATTTAGAGTGGCTAATATTTAAACATATGCTGTAATAATGGGGAGTCTCTGCACCTTAGACGGTCGCTGTCAACTGTATTGTGGTTCTGAATTAACATTAATGGTGCTGAATTACCGCAAGTGTCTTGTTTTCTAAATGTAGGCATATTTAACAGATTTGGATCATTCTTATCTTCTGACCGTGGGCCCAATTAATAGATATTTGAAAAATGAAAAAAGAAATCAGAGGATGTGAAAATGGTCTGAAGATAGTTGAAAAGAGGAAGATTGAGTTAATTAATTATGATTGTCCTCTCCTCCCTGAGGAGAGAACAATCATTATGGGAGTCCATTAATTACACCCACTCTGTATCAATGCCAGTAATAGATAGCCTATATCTTTAATGAGACTATCAAGTTTTTACACCATTTGTGCTGCACAATATTGCTACACTTGAACCACAGTCACATCAATCAGCCATCTATCCAGCCAAGATCAATAGGCAGGGCCAGCTCCAGGCATAAGCAACATAAGTGACTGCTTAGGGGCCCTAAACCCCATTTTTATCTTTTGGAACTCAGTCGGGGTCTCAATTTACTGTTGAGAATTAGAATAGTGGAATTCAGTAGGTACAAGTTTGAAATTTGGTTGTGCTTCAGCTATTATTTGTTTCTTGTTATGTTAGTCACTAACCATGTTTCCATCCACAGTTTTTATGTGAGTAAAGTCATTACGTATGAAAAACCAAAGACGACTGCTGTGATGGAATCAGGACGTTTCGGTACAATTGTATAAATGCCGACAAATAATTTGTCTGTTCGACATGGTGGGATTATTTTCTGTCCGTAAAATTCATTATGTGAGAAATAGCGGTGTAAACGACTTTATGCGCAAATATTGATATAATAACCATCATATCGAAGTAAACTTGCAGTCACACGATAATATGGTGTGTGATCCTCCCACTACGACTCGGGAAACCATTCAGTTTATTAGGCTATAGATGAAAACTTATGGTAAACTTCACAGGGTCTTCACATGCTGTCTTTGAGGGGGGAATTTAGAAAAAAAGTGCACGGTGATCTTGATGCTCCTTTCCAATAAATATTGAGGGTCTGATTCTGGTGACATGATGATCGATGCTTGGGTGCCATTTGACAAATAAAAAATATTCTCACTCTTATCCATAATAGTCTCATCGTGTACACTAGCCTATCTGCACTGTATCTGTGAGCTGTTGGCTAGAGCGCACGTGCCATGACCAGAGTAGGAACATTTGTTATTTTATGCAACAGTTTTTGTGACAAAACTATCGGTAGAGTTGAAAATGCGATGAAAAGCATATTTTCTTTATGCAGAATTTTTTATAGTCACATGGAAATCTAGCGCCAATTGGATGGAAACCTAGTTAGTGACAGTCACTCAATTAGCCTTGTCATTTTTTTTTTTTAGATTGATAAATTAGTCTAGCCAGCTATCTGAACGTATAGTTATCATGGCCAAATACCAACCAGGCACGCAGAGCATGTGCCCAGAGGCCCTGAACTTGGCTCCTTTGATTGTGTTAGTCACTCTCACGCTCACATATCATGGCATAGACATAGCAAAATATGCAGAATTGCTGGAAGTTAGCTGTAAAACTGCAAGAAATGTGTCTCTGCACATTTCTTGCATTGCAAAAAAAATTGAATTACATGGAATTTGCCATAAAATTGCTAAATGTCTCCCCGCCCCATAGCATAATGTATAGAATTGCAGAAATGTCACTTTAAAACGTAATTTATTCTCTCTGAATTTAAAATGGGGGGCAACCAAATCTCGCTTAGGGCCCCCAAAAGGCTAGCAATGGCCCTGTTGATAGGTATTGCTAGAAGACATTTGCAGTAGAAATTGATTGATTCATGTTGTCATTTGGAAGCTACTGGACACATAAGCCTAATAAACAGACAGGTCGAAATCTACTGTATACTGTGACTGTTTTACTGCTGAGCTAATTAAAATGCTGTCAGTTCATGTTTATGAATGCATGCGTTCCGGAGTGCATGCGTTCCGGAGTGCGCCTGCGCCTTTCCCTCAAGCGCCAGAGTGTAAAACAGGAGAGCACTGCTGATGTCATAGCAGCTTTCCAAGGACTTTACTCGGTGACTGCTCGTGCGGCCCAAGTGTATGCCAAGTCTTTATCAAGAGATGCAAATGATCTGCTTTTGATATTAGCAACGAGGATACTTTCTCAAAATCAGGTTAGGAGATTCTGTGTCTTTTTAAGAGAGTCTTGTGAGGTGCATGCCGACTGTGGTTGCAACCCGCACTCTTCATCCACGGTATACTTCGGAATGAAGCGAGGGGCAGTCGTGCGCGTATGATATTGGCACCCAGGTGTGACAGTAGTATTGGACATTTTACCATCTTACAGCAGGTTACCGCTATTATTTCATCATTTTATCGAGTATCGGGGGACCAATCATGTCTTCAAGAGAAAGACAAAAAGGAAATATGACGAAAGACAGCGTCAGCTTGCTGCCCTGCTTCTATTTCGTTGAGGTAGGTTGATTCTCTCTTTTTGAAGACTGTCTGGGCTGACTCGGAGAATAACAGGATAGTTACATTAATCATGACTATGAAAACATAATAAAAAAATACACCTCATTTCATTCGAAAAAACAAAAACAATAATGTTGCATGAATAGGAGGGCTGCAACGAAATATCAAAAAACAAGAAACAAAGAAATAGGTAAATGAGATGAATAATGATAATAGGCTATTGCAGTCATGGAACAATAAATGCCAGCAGTTCAATTTCAAATTATGTACATGATGTGTATGAATTACATATATTGATTGGTATTGATGTTTGGTTTCAATACACATGATCGAACACATGTTGTTGATGTTCTCTGGATGCAAGCACCAAACGATTCACTATGCATCAAACGATTCACTATGCATCAAACGATTCACTATGCATCAAGCGATTCACTATGCACCAAACGATTCACTATACATCAAACGATTCACTATGCATCAAACGATTCACTATGCACAAGATGATCAAACAGAGATATCACTCACAAGCATGCACATTTACTGTGTGCATGTGTGTTTGTGTGTGTGTGCGTGTGCACTCTAGTGTGTGCGTGTGTTTGTGTGTGTGTGTGTGCATTTATGTGTGTGGAAATCTGGACCTCTGTGGTAGGCAGTAAGTAGCATATATGACTCTATCAGACACTGAACATTCAGGACTCAGAAGTCAGCTCAGCTCTATTTAACCGATTCATGTCTCCTATGAAGCGTGGCTGCCAAATACCATATATTACTGTAGATCTAGGATTTTTTAACACAGCCTTTCATCGCAGTTCAGCATCCCTTCTCCACACCAATGGGACATGCACATTTCCTGTGATGTCTCTGGATATTTAAACTACACAACCTATATCACCATGTCAGGTGCAGCAAGTAACCCTTGTCCGAGCCAGAACGGCGAATAGTCCATTTTAAGGGAGTAGTTATTTTGAGGAGCGTCTAGTATCTTAACCATGGCTTCACTTTTAAAGAACCTTGCTTATTGATTCTATTAAGATTCTGAGTTATAGTGGCCTTGTAGAGTTTGTCTTGCCTGAGGCTTGTGTCTCTAGTGGAACCAATTTAGCACACAGTGTAGTGAAAACCGGTTTTAGATTAAACAGGGGGAAACTTTATGTTCAAAGAATGGATCAAACACATGGAGTGTACTGTACTGCACTGTACTGCACTGTTCTGCACTGTACTGTATTGCAATGTTCTGTTTTGTACTGCACTGTTATGTTTTGTACTGTATGTACTGTAGTACAAATCTGCCATCTTTTGGAACCTGTTCTCTGACTGGAAAGCCAGTTTAGTTCTCCCCTTTGGTCTAGCAGGAAACAAGGGCATCACCCCATACAGTGCAGAATGGAGCCAGTGGGGCTTATGCTGGGGAATACATAGCTCTTGAAATATAGAGCATAAGCAGAGCATTAGGCATACCTAGGCTACATGTAGATGTTGCAATGTATACACAGAAGGAGTTGCAAAGAAGTGTCATATTTATTCATTATCTTATTCATTTGTTCATCTGTTTGTTAATTCATCAATTCATAAGATCTTATTTTTGGTAAATGCCCCTCTCACCTTAAAGAGCATGTGGAAAACCATCCCACTGCTCCTGACAGCTACCTTTACAGCACTGCTGGAGAAGGAGAAACCACATGGCTGCTCCACAACACACATCTCAACTGCAGGCAATATTGACCACATCATGTCTCTGATCCACTGGCTGTTTCCAATGTCCACATGAACATACACACCATACCACTCAGTATGAAGTCATGGATTGGATATACATTATGAGTGCTATGCTTATTTGTTTTTTTGGAACAGAACACTTGTTTCCTCTCAACTGGTTCCTATGGTTTGATTATTATTATTATTTTTATAATGACAGTCTTATAGGGCTGTAATGACATGCGTATAGGGCTGTAAGACTTAAATGTGTGTGTGCAAGACACCCATGCTTGGTTTAATTACAGTCTTATAGGTCTGTACGTACTGTTGTGTACAGTAAGACACTCATCAAACCTCCATCATCCTCAGAAGGACACCTTTGCTGCCTTGTGAGATGATACCTTTAGTCAGTGCTGCAACACAGGGTTTGGAACCGGTTCAGGGAACAGAACCAAAAACCGGAAAATAGCGAAATTCTTGAAGGAACAGAATCAGAACCAGGAATGAACGTGATCTGTACTGTTCCGGAACAGAACCGTTATTTTAAAAGCATGGGAACCAGTTAATAATGTTATTTTCTTTTCCAGGATTTTTTTTCAGTCCTCAAAAAATCCAACAAAGCGCCTATGAAAAACCCTGACTCAGTCACTCAGAAAATTATTCCTGTGTCAGCCTGCCAAATGAAAATATTTTTCCAGTGCGTGTGTGTGCTGCGTCTCCCCCTCCAAAGCATAGGCTACTGTAGCCTACTGAAGTGCCGTTCTGCACATACAAGCTTTTTAGCTAGCTAGCTGTGGTCCGACGTTAAGCCAACTCTCGGAAGTTCAAAGACATTCAAAATTCCTCCATAGAAGCAACTCCTCCATAGGTATAATTATGTGGGCCTAATTCAGTATAATGCATGTCATAACAATATACCCAGCACTTTAAGCCAAGCCTCCTCCTCCATCCTCTCTCGCTCTTTCCCCACCCACAAAATTTCAGTTGCATCTCGCTCCCTACACTTCTGTCCATCACGCATGTAAACAACTATAGCTTGCCCGGTCTAGAGCGGCTCTAGCCCCACTGACTGGTGAAGTAATTTAATGTCAAGATAAATGTACAAAATATGAATTGATTTCAGAGGTTTAAAAGGAACAGAAAGGAACGATATAAATCAGTACTCTTTTTGGTTCGAACCGGTTCAGAACTATATTTTTCAGGTCGGAACAGTGGAACAATAGAATCAATGGTTCTGTTCAGAACGAAACAATTTTGGTTCCAACCCCTGCTGTTACATGCTATAAATAGCCCACACCGACCAACCAGTCCACTTTCCATTTCTAGCCATCCATTATTTAACTTCATCTGTCACTTCCCTGCCTTTCATTTCTGTAATCACTGGATCTGAGTTAAAGCAGAGTGAGATTAGAGGTACAGTCTTGTCTGGCAGTGGCAAGATAGGGGACAGAAATAGGACTGTTTGTGTTACCAGCATATTCATGTTCATTAGACTGCATGCACCTGGGGTTTAGAAATTGTAAATGTTGCAGTCTAATTATGTATGTTTTTAGAAAGACTAATGTACATGAATACATCCCATGTGAGAGTTTTCGAGGGTTCTCCTTTAGGGCTTCCTACTAAAGGTGTACTACGTTGCTGGTTTAGATTAGGGAGAGGCTCCTAATCCAGGACCAGATCTTTTAGTTCTAAGGATCTGAGTCTGCATTCTCGCAGTATCTCACAGGAATTTGGGACTTCAGTCATTTTTGTCATGCTAAAACCAGATTAGCCACATAGTGAAATGCAAACAGATGATATTTGCAAGGTCATTAAGCAAAAAACAAACAACCAAAACATCAATAGCCACTACAATGTAAAAACATGATTTTGTCATGAGTTCAGTAGCATTAGCTTGATTTTGCGCATCCACGACTAACTGGTATCGTCATTAAAGCATGCTAGTCATGCTAGCGACGCTAGTCAGCAACGCTAGATAGCATACGCTTCTACACCAGGGACCCCCTCCCAGGCAAACCGGCAACCCAAAGTATGTTAGCAAAATAATTATGATTCACATCTTGTCTCATCATCAGGTGATATGATAATGGAAAGGAGAAGTAATCAACATTTTAAAATGAAAATATTTGTTAGATCGTTTTTCATTATTTTGACCTCCCCAGATTATAATTGGTAGAGGAAGTGTAGGCATACACTCTACATGATAGTCAGCTAGATCTAGTAAAATGGGAACCGATGCAAACCTGGGAACCAATGCAAAGATTCTGGCTAATGTAGCTAGCTAGATGATTAGCTAGATGATAAAGCTTGTGAAATTGTAAATTGGTAAATTTATATTACACACTTTTCTTACAATTTACTTACAGTTGATGTCGGAAGTGTACATACACCTTAGCCAAGGTTAAACTCAGTTTTTCACAATTCCTGACATTTAATCAGAGTAAAAATTCCCTGTCTTAGGTCAGTTAGCATCACCACTTGATTTAAAAAATGTAAAATGTCAGAATAATAGTAGAGAGAATGATTTATTTCAGCTTTTATTTCCTTCATCACATTCCCAGTGGGTCAGAAGTTTACATACACTCAATTAGTATTTGGTAGCATTGCTTTTAAATTGTTTAACTTGGGTCAAACGTTTTGGGTACCCTTCCACAAGCTTCCCACAATAAGTTGGGGGAATTTTGGCCCATTCCTCCTGACAGAGCTGGTGTAACTGAGTCAGGTTTGTAGGCCTCCTTGCTCGCACACGTTTTTCAGTTCTGCCCACAAATTTTCTATAGGATTGAGGTCAGGGCTTTGTGATGGCCACTCCAATACCTTGACTTTGTTGTCCTTTGTAAGTACAACTTTGTAAGTATTCTTGGGGTCATTGTCCATTTGGAAGACCCATTTGCGACCAAGCTTTAACTTCCTGACTGATGTCTTAAGATGTTGCTTCAATATATCCACATAATTTTCCTGCCTCATGATGCCATCTATTTTGCGAAGTGCACCAGTCCCTCCTGCAGCAAAGCACCCCCACAACATGATGCTGCCACCCCCGTGCTTCACGGTTGGGATGGTGTTCTTCGGCTTGCAAGCCTCCAGACCGTAGTCTGGCTTTTTAATGGCGGTTTTGGAGCAGTGGCTTCTTCCTTGCTGAGGTGCCTTTCAAGTTATGTCGATATAGGACTCGTTTTACTGTGTATATAGATACTTTTGTACCTGTTTCCTCCAGCATCTTCACACGGTCCTTTGCTGTTGTTCTGGGATTGATTTGCACTTTTCGCACCAAAGTATGTTCATCTCTAGGAGACAGAACGCGTTTCCTTCCTGAGCGGTATGACGGCTGTGTCGTCCTATGGTGTTTGTACTTGCGTACTATTTTTGGTACAGATGAACGTGGTACCTTCAGGCGTTTGGAAATTGCTCCCAAGGATGAGCCAGACTTGTTTTCTGAGGTCTTGGCTGATTTATTTTGATTTTCCCATGATGTCAAGCAAAGAGGCACTGAGTTTGAAGGTAGGCCTTGAAATACATCCACAGGTACACCTCTAATTGACTAAAATTATGTCAATTAGCCTATCAGAAGCTTCTAAAGCCATGACATAATTTTCTGGAATTTTCCAAGCTGTTTAAAGGCACTTAGTGTATGTAAACTTCTGACCTACTGGAATTGTGATACAGTTAATTATAAGTGAAATAACCTGTCTGTAAACAATTATTGGAAAAAATACTTGTGTCATGCACAAAGTAGATGTCCTAACCGACTTGCCAAAACTATAGTTTGTTAACAAGAAATTTGTGGAGTGGTTGAAAAACGAGTTTTAATGACTCCAACCTAAGTGTATGTAAACTTCCGACTTCAACTGTATGTCCTCTGTGTAAATTGCCCTATGGGCCCTGGTCAAAAGTAGTGCACGTTATAGGGAATACAGTGCCTTCCGGGATTCACCTTAGTACAGTAAGTATCAACCTGGCAATGGATAGAGATGAATTGAAGTGAGCTTCCGCCTCCTGACAGATTCTGCGTGGTTTATCTTCTAGAGAGAAAGGTGGCACAGTACCACTGACCTATATTTATCCTAGCTGAACATGGCAGTGTGTGTGTGTGTGTGTGTGTGTGTGTGTGTGTGTGTGTGTGTGTGTGTGTGTGTGTGTGTGTGTGTGTGTGTGTGTGTGTGTGTGTGTGTGTGTGTGTGTGTGTGTGTGTGTGTGTGTGTGTGTGTGTGTGTGTGTGTGTGCATACGTGCATGAATGTGTGTTTGGCCAGGGTTGACTATGCTGAGGTCATCATACCTCCAGTTCCCTTATTCAAACTCATGTTTTCCAATTAAAATGGTTCAAATATTTCCGTCCCTATCAATGTTTTGTAATGGGCTAACAAGCTCAGTCATTACATATCCCTAACATAAATATTTAAAGATTGCTGGTCGAGTGAAAAATGCTGGCTGGACAGTTTTTGATGTATGGAAAGCACTGCAGATGTGATATACAGTGCCTTCGGAAAGTATTCAGACCCCTTGACTTTTTTCCACATTTTGTTACGATACAGCCTTATTCTAAACTGGATTAAATAAAACCATTTCCTCAGCAATCTACACACAATAACCAATAATGACGAAGCAAAAACAGGTTTTTAGAAATGTTTGCACATTTATTAAATATAAAAAACAGACATACCTTATTTACATAAGTATTCAGACCCTTTGCTATGAGACTCAAAATAGAGCTCAGGTGCATCCTGTTTCCATTGATTATCCTTGAGATATTCTGCAACTTGATTGGAGTCCACCTGTGGTAAATTCAATTGATTGGACATGATTTGGAAAGGCACACACCGGTCTGTATAAGGTCCCACAGTTGACCAAAAACCAAGCCATGGGGTCAAAGGAATTGTCCGTAGCGCTCTGTGACAGGATTGTGTCGAGACACAGATCTGGGGAAGGGTACCAAAACATTTATGCAGCATTGAAAGTCCCCAAGAACACAGTGGCCTCCATCATTGTTAAATGGAAGAAGTTTGGAACCACCAAGACTCTTCCTAGAGCTGGTTACCCGGCCAAACTGAGCAATTGGGGGAGAAGGGCCTTACTCGGGGAGGTGACCAAGAACATGATGGTCACTCTGACAGAGCTCTAGAGTTCCTCTGTGGAGATGGGAGAACCTTTCAAAAGGACAACCATCTCTGCAGCGCTCCACCAATCAGGCCTTTATGGTAGAGTGGCCAGACGGAAGCCACTTCTCAGTAAAAGTCACATGACAGCCCACTTGGAGTTTGCTAAAAGGCACCTAAAGGACTCTCAGACCATGAGAAACAAGATTCTCTGGTGTGATGAAACCAAGATTGAACTCTTTTGCCTGAATGCCAAACGTCACGTCTGGAGGAAACCTGGCATCATCCCTACGGTAACGCATGGTGGTGGCAGCATCATGCTGTGGGGATGTTTTTCAGCGACATGGACTATGACTAGTCAGGATCGAGGGAAAGATGAACGGAGCAAAGTACAGAGAGATCCTGGATGAAAACCTGCTCAAGAGCACTCAGGACCTCAGACTGGGGCGAAAGTTCACCTTCCAACAGGACAACGACCCTAATCACACAGGCAAGACAACGCAGGAGTGGCTTCAGGACAATTCTCTGAATGTCCTTGAGTGGCGTAGCCAAAGCCTGATCGAGCATCTCTGGAGAGACCTGAAAATAGCTGTGCAGCAACGCTCCCCATCCAACCTGACAGTGCTTGAGAGGATCTGCAGAGAAGAATGGGAGAAACTCCCCAAATACAGGTGTGCCAAGCTTGTAGCGTCATACACAAGAAGAGTCAAGTCTGTAATCGCTGCCAAAGGTGCTTCAGTAAAATACTGAGTAAAGGGTCTGAATATTTATGTAAAAGTGTATTTCAGTTTTTTATTTGTAATAAATTAGCAAAAATGATTATTATAGTGTACTGTGTGTAGTTGATGAGGGGAAAAAAACACAATTAAAAAAAAGTAAAGGGGTCTGAATCTTCCAAAGGAATTGTATAAGAGGGCATCAATAGGTAGATAGATCAAGATAGATAGATAGAAAGAAAGAAAGAGTGGAGTCACTTTAACACTCTGGCATCAATAAGATGTCCTTCTGTTCCTCTAGCAGTGGAGTACTCTGTCACAGCCTCCTTTTAATGCTAGCTGGCTTTTTAAGAGCTGAATGTGTAATTACTGCATCAGGATGGATGCCCAAGGCCAAACACAGACCACATGCTGTACAGCACTGCATCCCAGAGAGCTACCGATTTTACATTTAATTACACATGTATTTGGCTTCACGTGTGACTTATTTACTGGACTGTAAGTCGTACAGACTTTCAATGGTACACATTGACATGTTCAGTAAGCTACAAAACATTGACATTTGCATGCTAAAATTACATTTGTTTTTTCAGTCATTCATGTCTCACTCTGTATATTAATTGTGTTGGATCCCCAGTGTTTACCCAACATTACACTGCAGTACTACCAACTAGGTATAGCAACCTAGCCTGTTCCAAGACCATCCTGACTGCTGCATTCTTGTTAGCAAAGCAGAATGTAAGCTTGGGAGATCAGGATGGTTTGTACGAGGCTAATATCAATATCAAAATCTCTGTGGGTACACTATTAAATCCCAATTGGATTTATCATCATCATTTATTTGGCTTTATCAGGTGACCCCTTTTCCTAATGAGATTTTCTCCTAGTGTGTGGCAAACCTCTTTCCTTTCTGCTTTAGGAGATGGTGTGGAATGTAATATCCTGTAAAAAAAAAAACGTGTCTTTCCTCTTTGGGAACCCATCCTCCCTGAGCACTTAAGACATAATTACTTGGATGAAGACAAGGGACAGAACTGAACTGTGACAGGTCGATGTGAAATCAGTTCAGTGATGATTCCTATCTTAGCTTACAAGACTACATCACATAGAAGAGCTAGCTCTTTTAATGCATGTTCTACTGGTGCCAATTTTGCTCCAGTAGTTCCTAGAACCAACTAGTCTCTGAAATCCCAGATTTCCCAGATAATCCCAGATTATTAGCTTTCTAACTAGGATTCGTTAACATGAATGTAGTGTTTTTTGCACTTTCATTGTGATGAAAGGTGGTGGACATACCATAGTTACGATTTGACAACTTCCCCTTCATCAGGTCACTAAAACTGAGATATTGACTCAGAATACATCGTCTCCAGTGGAATCAGAGTAATGAGTGAATCGAACCACGCAATGATTCTGACATATCATGTTTGTTGTTTTGCCTCTGTTTATCTGTTTGTTTGTTTGTTTGTTTACCCGTGGGCAGCTCCCCATCCTGGTGTCGTCGGTGGTGAGTCTGTACTTTCTGGAGCTGACAGACGTGTTCAAGCCGGTCCGCTCGGGGTACAGCTGCCACGACCGCAGCCTCAGCCTGCCCTACATAGAGTCCACTCATGAGATTATCCCCCTGCTCATGCTGCTCAGCCTGGCCTTTGCTGGACCCGCCATCACGGTCAGTAACACACACACACACACACACACAAACGCAGGCAGGCACGCATGCATGTGCACAAACACACACACAGGCATGCTCGCACGCCCACACGCGCACACACACATGCACACATTCGCTCATGTGCACACATAGTCACACATGCCAGTGACATTATGTCATCCTGACTTGTCACACTCTGCATTTTATTTGAGGGCTGCCTGTAGGCCTACTTGGTTATTCTTCCAGCAGAAATAGGCAGGCCATGTTTTTAGATATGGTGTTATGTCTGAAGATCCTAGTGTAAGATTGGCCTCTTAGGAGGAAGAGAGTTTAGGTCAGTATAACACTAAGTTGACCCAAAGCTGGAGGTCTTTACATGCTAAGATGAAGGGTACAGTGATCTGACATTCAATTTCATCTGGTATCACTGTTGATGCCTCTTCCCCACTAGCTAAAAGACTGAGATTACCGTCTGCTAAGGATTTTGAAGATGTTGTCCGAAGTATGACTAATGATGTGTTTGAGAAGTTTGACTTGTCGAAACAAAACTCTAACTCTCATCAAAATATTTTCTCTATCCACCAGAATCCTCCTGTATTGATCTGAGACACTTATAAAAAGAAAAGGCACTTATCACAAATAGCATCTTCAACTGCACTATACAGTGCAATCGGAAAGTTTTCAGACCCCTTGACTTTTTGAACATTTTGTTACATTACAGCCTTATTCTAAAATGGATTAAATATTTTTTTCCCTCAATGATCTACACACAATACCCCATAATGACAAAGCAAAAACAGGTTTTTGGACATTTTTGCAAATGTATAAAAAAATATACTGAAATGTTACATTTACATAAGTATTAAGACCCTTTACTCAGTACTTTGTTGTCGCACCTTTGGCAGCGATAACAGCCTCGATTATTTTTGGGTATGACGCTACAAGCTTGACACACCTGTATTTGGGGAGTTTCTCCCATTCCTCTCTATATATCCTCTCAAGCTCTGTCAGGTTGGATGGGGAGTGTTGCTGCACAGGTATTTTCAGGTCTCTCCAGAGATGTTCGATCGGGTTCAAGTCCGGGCTCTGGCTGGGCCACTCAAGGACACTCAGAGACTTGTCCTGAAGCCACTACTGCATTGTCTTGGCTGTGTGCTTAAGGTCGTTGTCCTGTTGGAAGGTGAACCTTCGCTCCAGTCTGAGGTCCTGAGTGCTCTGGAGCAGGTTTTCATCGAGGATCGCTCTGTACTTTGCTCCGTTCATCTTTCCTTCGATCCTGACTAGTCTCCCAGTCCCTGCCGCTGAAAAATATCCACACAGCATGATGCTGCAACCACCATGCTTTGAAGTAGGGATGATGCCAGATTTCCTCCAGACGTGACGCTTGGCATTCAGGCCAAATAGTTCAATCTTGGTTTCATCAGACCAGAGAATCTTGTTTCTCATGGTCTGAGAGTCTTTAGGTGCCTTTTGGTGAACACCAAGCAGGCTGTCATGTACCTTTTACTGAGGAGTGGCTTCCGTCTGGCAACTCTACCATAAAAGGCCTTTGGTAGAGTGCTGCAGAGATGGTTGTCCATTTGGAAGGTTCTCCCATCTCCACAGAGGAACTCTAGAGCTCTATTAGAGAGACCATCGGGTTCTTGGTCAACTCCCTGAGTAAGGCCCTTCTCCCCCAATTGTTCAGTTTGGCCGGGCGGCCAGCTCTAGGAAGATGGAGGCAACTGTGGATTGTGGACCGTCAATGCTGCAGACATTTTTTTGTACCCTTTCACCGATCTGTGCCTCGACGCAATCCTGTCTCGGAGCTCAACGGACAATTCCTTCAACCTCATGGCTTTTGCTCTGACATGCATTGTGGGTCTTTCCAATTAATGTCCAATCAATTGAATTTTCCACAGGTGGACTCCAATCAATTTGTAGATACATCTCAAGGATGATCAATGGAAACAGGATGCACCTGAGCTGATTATCAAGTCTTATAGCAATGGGTCTGATTACTTATGTAAATAAGGTATTTCTGTTTTTTTATAAATATAAATTAGCAAAAAATTCTAAAAACCTGTTTTTGGTTTGTCATTATGAGGTATTGTGTGTAGATTGCTGAGATATTTGATTTCTTTAATCCATTTTAGAATAAGGCTGTAACATAACAAATTGAGGAAAAAGTCAAGAGGTCTGAGTACTTTCCGAAGGCACTGTAATTACAAAACTACCTTAAAATTAGTGGATTTTATTTCAGCCACACCCATTGCTGACAGGTGTATAAAACCGAGCACACAGCCATGCAATCTCCATAGACAAAAACATTGGCAGTAGAATGGTCTTACTGAAGAGCTCAGTGACTTTCAACGTGGCACCGTCATAGGATGCCACCTTTCCAACAAGTCAGTTCGTCAAATTTCTGCCCTGCTAGAGCTGCCCCCTATTATTGTGAAGTGGTAACTTCTAGAAACAACAACAGCTTAGCCCCAAAGTGGTAGGCCACACAAGCTCACAGAACGGGACAACCGAGTGCTGAAGCGCGTAGCTCGTAAAAATCATCTGTCCTCGGTTGCAACACTCACTACCGAGTTCCAAACTACTTCTGGAAGCAATGTCAGCACAAGCAGCCGTACACAAGTCTAAGATCGCCATGCACAATGCCAAGCATCGGCTGGAATGGTGTAAAGCTCACCCCCATTGGAGTCTGGAGCACTGGAAACGCCTTCTCTGGAGTGATGAATCACACTTCACGATCTGACAGTCCGACGGACGAATCTGGGTTTGGCGGATGCCAGGAGAACGCTACCTGCCCGAATGCATAGTGCCAACTTAACATTTTGGTGGAGGAGGAATAATGGTCTCGGGCTGTTTTTCATGGTTCAGGCTAGGCCTCTTCTTTTTAATTAATAAAACTTTTTTTACCCATTTTTCTCCCCAATTTCATGATATCCAATTGGTAGTTACAGTCTTGTCCCATCGCTGCAACTCCCGTACGGACTCGGGAGAGGCGAAGGTCGAGAGCCGTGCGTCCTCCGAAACACGACCCGCCAAGCCGCACTGCTTCTTGACACAATGCTCGCTTAACCCAGAAGCCAGCGGCACCAAAGTGTCGGAGGAAACACCGTACACCTGGCGACCGTGTCAGCGAGCATTTTGACAAGGACAACAGGAGCCGCTAGAGCGCGATGGGACAAGGACATCCCGGCCGGCCAAAACCTCCCCTAACTCGGACGATGCTGAGCCAGTTGTGCACCGCCTCATGGGTCTCCCAGCGGTGAAGGGAATTCTTAACTTTTACTTGGTACTCATCCCGGATCCGGGAGCACCCCCCACAGTAAAAAAAGCTGACTAGCATAGCCTAGCATAGTGTCACAAGTAAATACTAGCATCTAAATATCATTAAATCACAAGTCCAAGACACCAGATGAAAGATACAGATCTTGTGAATCCAGCCATAATTTCTGATTTTTTAAATGTTTTACAGGGAAGACACAATATGTAAATCTATTAGCTAACCACGTTAGCAAAAGACACCACTTTTTTTACTCCACCAGTTTTTTACTCCATCAGTAGCTATCACTAATTCGACTAAATAAAGATATATATAGCCACTAACCAAGAAACAACTTCATAAGATGACAGTCTGATAACATATTTATGGTATAGCATATGTTTTTTTCGAAAAATGTGCATTTTTCAGGTATAAATCACAGTTCTACATTGCAGCTGCAATCTGAAATAGCGTTGGAAGCAGCCGGAATAATTACAGAGACCGACGTCAATTACCAAAATACTCATCCTAAAACATTTCTGAAAAATACACAGCCTACAGCAATTGAAAGACACAGATCTTGTGAATCCAGACAATATTTCAGATTTTCTTAGTGTTTTACAGCGAAAACACAATATATCGTTATATTAGCATACCACATGAGCTAACATCACCCCAGCATTGAATCAAGGCAAAAGGGGCGATAACGTTATCGCCACCAAAATATATTAATTTTTTCACTAACCTTCTCAGAATTCTTCAGATGACAGTCCTGTAACATCATATTACACAATGCATATAGAGTTTGTTCGAAAATGTGCATATTTAGCATCACAAATCGTGGTTATGCAATGTAATCTGTCAAAACATGGCATGCATTCTGGCCGGCGCCATCTTGGAAAGGCACCTAAGTTTACGATTATTTATCGATTAGATTGACTAAAAAAATACAGGTTGGACAGCTAATGAAAGATGCATTGGTTATTAATGCAACCGCTGATTTAGATTTTTTAAATTTACGTTACTAGACATACATTGTGAGTTACAGCCAGACTAGTGCTTCAAAAAATGGCCGACAACTGCGTTTACATTTTTCCACATAAATACGGAATAAAATCATAAATAGCTCTTACTTTTGGACGAGCTTCCATCAGTATCTTGGGCAATGTGTCCTTTGTCCAAAAGAATCGTTGCTTTGTTGTAAAACGACCTCTTCAACTTCGGAACTAGCAGCTAACGATAGCTACACGGCACACACATGTCCAAATCCTCAAACGCAATACTAAGGAAATTCCGAAGAATAGCAATATACTCGCATAAACTGATATAAATCGGTTTCAAATAACTTCGTTATGATGTTTCTAACACCTATATCGAATTAAATCACAGACGGATATATCTTTGGTCAATAACGAGAGCTTTTGAGCATGCCATTCTGATGTCCTCTCTTGCGCCTAGGCGAGCGTCGAAAAGAAGGGACATCTCACTCCATTGCCTTTTATAAACTCTGAGAAACACGTAGAGACACCATTCCACTTCTCATTGGTTACTGACATCCAGGGGAAGGCGGGTGCAGTTCATTTCGATCCATAGGGCACACACAGAGTTTTAAACTGATCCGAGATCAGAGACTATTTTTCAGACCTTCGCATGTCCTGTCATGACTTTCGCTGTAGAAAGAGTTCTGGTTCACCCACAGACATAATTCAAACGGTTTTAGAAACTAGAGATTGTTTTCTATCCAATAGTAATAATAATATGCATATTGTACGAGCAAGAATTGAGTACGAGGCAGTTTAATTTGGAAATGTAAAAAAATAAATAGTGCTAACAGCTCCCCCTATTGACAAAAGGTTAACGCTACAGCATACAATGACATTCTATATGATTCTGTGGTTCCAACTTTGTGGCAACAGTTTGGGGAAGGCCCTTTCCTGTTTCAGCATAGAAATGCCCACGTGCACAAAGCAAGGTCCATATATAAATGGTTTGTTGAGATCAGTGTGGAAGATCTTGACTGGCCTGCACAGAGCCCCGACCTCAAACCCCTCGAACACCTTTGGGATGAATTGGAACACCGACTGCGAGCCAGGCCTAATCGCCCAACATCAGTGCTAGACCTCACTAATACTCTTGTAGCTGAATGAAAGTAAGTCCTTGCAGCAATGTTCCAACAACTAGTGGAAAGCCTTCCCAGAAGAGCGGAGGATATTACAGCAGCAAAGGGGGGACCAACTCCATATTAATGGAGATTTTTGACGAGCAGGTGTCCACATACATTTGGTAATGTATTGTATCTGGCATCAGTGGAATTCTACTGACTTTAGTTGTCTGATGACGCATTACTTCAGAGAGATCTCCTAGCAACGCTCGGTACTGTAGCAAGCAGATCTTTTTCCAGTCCTCTGTCAGACTCTCTCTCAGGTGAATACAGTGTGGCTGACTGTTCTCACAGGTGCGTACACTGTGGCTGCTACTGTCAGCCACCATTTGACTGCCAGCCACCCCAGAGTAGTCTCTGTAGCTAGCACTCTCTTCCAGACTTCTCCTGACTCAGTCAATGTGTTTTTGTCACTGGCTATGGAGTTATCGCTATCTAAAGGTCCCCAGGTGAACTGACAGTTTGAAACTACAGTTTGGGGTCCTCTTTTTTTGTTCTGTGGTTTAAGTGGGTGTTATGAATGAGTGGGTCTTGCAGTGTTTTGTTGTGTTTTCAAGCAGGCTGCTCATGCAGAAACGCGTTGATTAGTTCACACTCGACTTCCTGGGAGTCCTGGAGGCATGTTGCTGTGTTTGAAAAATGACAAGAAGACTAAACTGTTCTGAAGTGTGAACTATTCTCTCTCTTCTTTAGAACGTCCCCTCACAATGGTGTTGACTAAGGTGCTTTTCTAAGCATCTTCTCAGACTGACTGTAAGGTGTCTACCCACTCTGCCCAGAGTAGGTGAAAAAGCACTTTGGTGATGACATTTCACTTCCTTATGTTATACTTTTTTTTTTACCAAGTCAAAAAATGATTGTTCATGTTCTGAATTGTTCAGTGGGGTCTTTCTTTAACACATCATTAACACATGAACATGATATCCAAAAAGTGAGATTTCTTAACCTAATACATCCAATAATAAGCACCGAGGTATGTTGACAGAGCGGGACAGCTTTCTCACCAAAACTGTTGAGGTTTTTACATTTTGTGGTTGTCGTCTTCCAAGTTGTGGGTCGCAAATAGCAAAATCAGCGTGACACAAGTTGAATTAAATGTAAAAGGCTTTGAAAATAAAAAATCTTGCGGTATGCTCAGTGCTCCCTTGACATTTCACAGAGATACGCTTGTTTTTGTGAGAAGTCTTTTAAAAAAGAACAGGAATTTCACATTAATATGAAAAGCATATACTAAAATATGAAAATACTACATGTCATGTCTCAAAATCAATATCTATCTTACCTCCATATTGTTTTATGTCCTCTGGATTTGAGAAGAAAGATGACGAGTTCAATGGTAAGCCTGTCAGGTAACCTTTTTAAATTTTTCAGATTCTTTACCACTTTTTTCTCTGGCCTCCATTGATTTAGTCACCCTAATTTTGACCATCCTACAATGGTAAAAACTGAAATAAGTTCGGAACGGATTATGATAAAGACATGAGGTTTGGACCATGTTTGACTGTGACTGCATGTCAGAGCACATACTTAACTACTGTACCCCTCACCCTTTTCTGAAAGGTAAAGATGACTCAATTTCTCCTGTCCATGTTTACTACTGGTCTGGTGCTTTCGGACATGTACATACAGTACCAAATAAAATTCCAGTTCATTAGCAGCACTGTTCAAATCAGTTACATTTAGTGAGATGTACTAGCTGATAATAAATACTGATTGGGATTAATAAATAATAAACATCACGGCACTGAGACAGAAATATATCTCAGGGCATATGGGAGTGTACAGTATGTTTAATGTTCAGAATGCTAACATTGTAAATCCGTCTATATTCCGTCTGCAATCCATTCAGATGCAGTTCCCAAACATCAGCTAATGCTGTGAAATATGTGTACGTATAGGTATAGTCCTAGTCTAGCGTGCCACAATAACAACATGTGAAATGATAGAACAGTTCAATACCTCATCAAACAACAATACACTTGTCTACTGTAAGTACGATAATGCTACAACATTCTATTAGTTCAGATGACCTAGCCGTTTTCACCATCTCTATCGGAGCGCTGTGTATTGGTTTATTATAGAGCACATGTATCATTAGAAAGGAAGTACCGGCAGGTAGTGCAGGGTCCTGTGGTTCGGCCAGTTGTCATAGCTCAGTGTTCTGTTGCTCTCTCTCTCTCTCTCTCTCTCTCACGCACACACACGCGCGGATGCACACGCACGCACGCACGCACGCACGCACGCACGCACGCACGCACGCACGCACACACACACACACACACACACACACACACACACACACACACACACACACACACACACACACACACACACACACACACACACATACACGCATAGAGACACACTCACACTCTCAACCTGTCAGATGGGCAGAGTGTGCTGCCATGGTGATAGCTGCATGATACCTGGCCCCTCATTCACGTCACAGTGTGACAGCAGACCCGACGCCAAAGGCTTAGTTAGACCATACTCCAGTACCCACAACACCCTGGGGTTTAGCCCTTACTTCTCACAACACCCTGCCTGTGCCAGACAGGACAGGGTGTGGATCACTGCTGACATCAAACACACAGCCCCACTGAGATATACACTCCTCATGCATTTACACTGACAAACAGAAGAGGGGTTATTATAGACTAGTAATGACTGTATCAGAGCTGTGGGAGAGGATGTACCATTGGGATTCATGCTTTATTCAAGTTGTCATGGCGTGGGTAGTCTCTTGTGGTAGCTGGCTGGCCCACAATATTTGGTTCTGAGTTCTGAGATTATGGATCGGGTAACAGAGAAAGATTCTGATTGATTGACAGGTGTGGTGATGTGTGTGTGTGTTTATTGTTTCAGCTCCTCTGAACAGAGCAGAGGGGATTGGATTGTGTTTTGAAGGTCAGTGTGAGGGGTTTATTCAGACACAGATGACAGCCAGGTGTCCTGTGGTCCTGTTTGTCAAAGTTCCAGAGACAAGGGAGAGACTTACTGTACACCTAGGGGGCTGAAGTTATTCATGTTCTATATTGGAAGTAGGGTTGGGCGTCATACCGTTTCTGTACCATATCAGGGTATATGGTATTACCGAATGTGCACACAAGGGGCGCTATTTAAAAAAAAAAAAATGAATGTCTCTGCTGTAAACGAGAAGCTTGATCTTGACATCTACCCACTTAGCTAGCAAGTTAGCAAACCAAATGCATCGCTGGAGCTCCAAGCTGGATATCATTTATTTGACACATCTTAGATTTCTTATAGTTATACTTAACTTATGGTAAGCAGTGGTGTAGCGCTCACCTCCTCAGCCTACGCAAGGGCTAATTATTATTATAATATATTTTTTTACGGTATTGAAAATCATACCGTTGGTATTTCGAAATACCCCTGTAAACGGTATGTCGCTCCAAGCCTAGTTGGAAGGTATTGTGATATTGGTCAGTCAGGTGTTTGTGGGTTATAAAATCATTATTACCACAGCTGGTTAGTGCTGAGAGTTGTACATTGGAATGGTAGGCCATACTGCACTCCATACTACAGGGAAAGTGTGCCTTGGCCTTTCCCTAACCTTTCGTCTGGGGCCAAAGACAGAGAGCTTTACTTTATCCCGAAAACAGAGCGCTGAGAGGAAAGGCAGTCATTTGAAACAGAGGTAGACAGAGTTCATGGGAAAGGTGATCTCTTAATCCTACTGTGTGTGTGTGTGTGTGTGTGTGTGTGTGTGTGTGTGTGTGTGTGTGTGTGTGTGTGTGTGTGTGTGTGTGTGTGTGTGTGTGTGTGTGTGTGTGTGTGTGTGTGTGTGTGTGTGTGTGTGTGCTGTAAGTGTATGTGTCCACAGTGATGACCGTGTCTCTGTCCACAGATAATGATCGGAGAGGGGATCCTGTTCTGCTGTCTGTCCAGAAAAAGGAAGGGTGTCAGGGCAGAGGCAGACATCAATGCAGCAGGCTGTAGCTTTAACTCCTTCATCCGCAGAGCTGTCAGATTTATTGGTAATTTTTTGTCTCAGCCCCTTAAGTATGTATTTTTATGAATAATGAAAAAATGACATGACAAGGCCCAAGTATAAAAATAAATATATGCTAACTGGGTGTGTGTGCATGTGTGTGTGTGTATGTGTGTGTGTGTATGTGTGTGTGTGTGTGTGTGTGTGTGTGTGTGTGTGTGTGTGTGTGTGTGTGTGTGTGTGTGTGTGTGTGTGTGTGTGTGTGTGTGTGTGTGTGTGTGTGTGTGTGTGTGTGTGTGTGTGTGTGTGTGTGTGTGTGTTTGTGTGTGTGTGTGTGCCCATGTGTCATGCGTGCATGTGTGTGTCTCTGCCAACCAGGCGTCCATGTGTTTGGCCTGTGTGCCACAGCTCTCATCACGGACATCCTCCAGCTAGCGACGGGCTACCATGCACCTTACTTTCTGACTGTGTGTAAACCCAACTACACCACGCTCAACACAACCTGCGACGAGAACACCTACATCCTGCAGGATATCTGCTCCGGGTCCGAAACCGCAGCCATCAACCAGGGCAGGTTTGTCACATTCACCTTTCACCTTTAACCTCTAAAGAGCTCTCAATGTGTTTCTGCTCCACCAACCTGATGCAAAGGGGTCAGGATTATGGCTATGGTTAGGGTTGATCCAGGATGAGGACATAAAGCTAGGGTTACGGTTAAGGATAGAGTTGTGGTTGAGGCTAGGGTTAGAGTTGAACCGGGATGTGGACATGCAGCTTGGGTTAGGGTTGAGGGTTAGGGTTGAGCCAGGGTGTGTACATTATTCTTAGGTTAGAGATAGGGTTGAGGCTAGGGTTAGCATTGAACCGGGCTATAGAAGCATTAAGCATGAGTGGGTTACTTGGTAGAGTGGTTCACTTGGTAGAGCATGGTGCTTGTAATGCCAGGGTTGTGGGTTTGATTACCATGGGGTACCAGTATGAAAATGTACGTACTAACTACTTTAAGTCGCTCTCGATAAGAGCGTCGACTGAAATGTTAGGGTTAGTGCTTCATTGTAATCTATGCAAAACAGAGCTAAAGCTCATTCAGAGGTTTCTGCATTTTTCTGACGATATTATGATCCTAGAGTTATATTATTCAAATATCTACACTGTCAATCAAAGCACATTTTGTCTGCAAGTTGTATTGATGTGTGAGTTAATCTAATACCTCCAATTATTCAGTAGCAGCAGACTTGAGTCATTAGCACAGTTCAATGGGTTATTTTTCCGGGGATTACGCAGAGTTTGAGTTGTTCAGTTCTGTTTGGATGTATAAACACAAGGACCCAGACAAGACAAGTAGCAGCAAAGCTATTTTGGTTTCTAATTATGGTTATCATGGCTGTAGAGTAAAGAGAACCTTTTGATGTTCTCGCTAATGAGGTTGGGAAAGGGACTCTTTTGCACATCAGCAAATAGCTTGTGTGGATTCAGGAAAAATAGATGTATGGAGTTTTCATCTGGAGTGAGTGGTTAAGGCAAAGCACATGGTGAGATTTGAATTAAAAGTATTATTAGGATCCCCATTAGCTGACGCCTTAATGTCAGCTAATCTTCCTGGGGTCCAACACAAAACTAAAAAGACATTACAAACAATTACAATTTACATTAAGACGTTACAAACTTTTAACAAGTAGACATTACAGACAATTAAAATACCTGACAGGTAATACATTTAACATTCAGGAGATGCTGCATTAGTATCTGTGCAGTCATATGGTCGATCGCATTAGATGTTCTTTTATTGCTTTCTTGAAGGTGGATTTACCTTTTGCCTGAGAAATTGGTAAATAATTCTATTCAGTGATGGCTCTGTATATGAGCAGCTAACCGATCACTGCAGCTGTACATAGTCCATCTGTAAATAGCCCACCCAATCTACCTACCTCATCCCCATATTGTTTTTATTTACTTTCTGCTCTTTTGCACACCAGTATCTCTACTTGCACATCATCATCTGCTCATGTATCACTCCAGTGTTAATCTGCTAAATTGTAATTACTTTGCTACTATGGCCTATTTATTGCCTACCTCCTCACGCCATTTGCACACACTGTATATAGACTTTCTTTTTTTCTATTGTGTTATTGACTGTACGCTTGTTTATGTTCCATGTGTAACTCTGTGTTGTTGTTTGTGTCGCACTGCTTTGCTTTATCTTGGCCAGGTCGCAGTTGTAAATGAGAACTTGTTCTCAACTAGCTTACCTGGTTAAATAAAGGTGAAATAAATAAAAAATCATAAATATAACTGTTTGTCCTCGGGGGTATCAGATCATCTGAACTTCCTGTCTGGTTTGGTGGTTATGTTTGTTGCTAGTATACACTAATTGGTCTGAAAAAGACTGTGGTTTGTTGAAAATGTTACATTCCTAATGAAAATCAGAAGACTGTATAGTAATTTGCTTTCAATTTGGCGGCATGAGAGATTCTGATGCATTCAGTTGACATTCATACAGTTAAAACAATGGCAGCCCTGTTTTGAGCAAGTTGGAGCTTTTTTGTTTCTTTTTTGCTGCAGATGACCACATGACAGGACAGTAATCTAGGTGTGATAGAATCAAAGATTGAATCACCTGATTCAGAGTGCTGGATGTTACATACTCAGAACATTTTCGTGTTATAGCAATGCTCTTATCCGTTATAATTACAATGTGATCTATATTTATATATCTATATGCCTCTATTTGGTCTCATGTAGCAAAATGTGAAATTGTGTTTTTTATATTGGATACAAGTAGAGACTCGGAGCTACAAAATCGTATATCATTGCAGGAACAATAGGAAAGTAATTCTGCTTTAAAAGTTGATACACTTGTAACCCCACTTTTGAGAAAATGGCCCTTGAATATTTTGGTACACTTACTGGAGAGCTCTTCTTTGTCTACACCTATTCAGCATCATTCACACCCTCTTAAGCCCCACCCATCTCTTTAAGGATTCACATGAAAGGCCATGTCCTAAACAGAGTGAAAAAGTAGTGTTGTAAACAACCAAAGATTTCAATACTAAAAGTGGTAAAATGATTAAGAGGATCCTTACCCAGAGACACTTGTCTAAATTGATGGGCCATGTGAAATAAATTCTATAACCACCCTCCAGCCACATCTAGCTAAAGTAAGTGGATGTGTCACACTTGTGTACTAGACATGTACACATGTTCATGAAATACAATATATGGCCGTAATCACCCCCAGACACACCTGGCTAACTTGTTGGATCGTGTAATCATCTGGCGAAGTGGAGTCTTTTGTTTAGACACGTAGCTAGCTAGTTTAACAATAAACCATAATCCCAACCCATAGCTACAATACAAACGTATTGTCATAGCTAGCAAACATGCATGAAATGCTGGAGTATGAATCTGCATGGAGCTAAAGCTAACCAACTAGGTGTTAGCTAGCTAGCTAACAGTAGGCTATAACTAGCAATACAAATGACTTTCTGAGATATAAATTATATTACTACACAGATCATACACATAATGTTAACTAGCAAGCCATCAAGTTAATGCTCGCTAGCTAGCTAACAGTACACTTTAACTTGCAATGAAAATGACTTTGGCAAAATTAGAAACGTATAATATCAGAAAATGTAGCTAGACTGTTACCCGTATACATGGATGAATGCTTCATGGCAGCGTATCTTTTCCATTTGGTTTGTAGTTAGATACAGCTTGTTTGGTCTGTCTCACTGATCTTTGTCAATAGTGTCTGCTAAATTATGGCCAGCAATGTTTTTGAGAGTAGTAGCAACACTTTTGCAGTTCTCCAGGGTTAAAGTTATGTCTTTCAAAAAAGCTGCAGTAGTAAGGATTATCTACACATACTGAGCAGCTCATGTTATAGACAGAAGCATGCTACATGGCAGACCAATCCGAACCCATCTCTCATCAAGTCCAGCCTATCCATTATCTCAGCCAGGTTCCTGTCTTTTTCTGTGGCTAAACCAACTAGGCTTGTAATGTAAATGTTTTATTTGTATTTACAAATGGAATACAAGTTTGTTATTATGGCACATGAAAGTTCACATGTTCCATTTCTGGCCAAAAACACATTTTGATTAAAAAAAAATTAAATGATGTTCAAATGCCTCTCCTGTAAAGTAGTGACGTGTGACATACGCCTAACTTCTTGAAAGGGGTCACATATGTTCAGACCAGGATAGAGCTGTGTCCAATGTGACACCAAGTAATTTGGTATTTTTTACTTGTTCTACAGGGAACACATCCATTTACAAGTGTAATTGAAGGTCATGAGGCAAGCATATATCTTCGACCAAATACAATGCATTTTGTTTAAGAAATGTATTCATGTTAACCCACTCAAACACAGTTCTTAGTTCTTTGCTCAGTACTGTTAGCTCATTATACAGTGTGTTCATGCAGCGCTTTACATTATGGAGTCATCAGCATACATAACCACTCTTGCTTTATTCATTACTGAGGGTAAATCATTAGTCAAGATAGAGTAGAGGAGTGGCCCTAGGCAGGTGTCTTGAGGAACACCACAGTGTAAATAATTACTGTCCAAAAATAAATTAATGAAAACCTTTAGCCTTTTCCTGGATAGATAGCTTTCCATCCAGAGCGGCAGACGTAAAACCATAACATTTGAGATACTATCATTCAAAAGGGATGTGTTGTGTTCAATTGTTTCTCGCTACTGTCTCCCCTGAATTGAATTATCGAGGTTTATCTAAAAAGTAATCCCATTCTCCTGTAGAGCTGAAGACAGACAGTGCCATTACCCATGAAAGATTAATCTGTGTATCTGTGTCTAATATTGTCGTGCCCCTCTTAGTCATTCTAAGACTAATGTATAGCCTTTATGGTCTTATTCATCCTGTGAACAGACAGATGAAACGGACCATTAAATTCAGCCTGCACCATTAAAAGCTCAAAACTGACAGTAGCTCAGGGCATAAACAGTCTCTGTTCCTCTCTGTGACATCCTAGCCCACTGTCTAACAGTCTAACTCTAATGAACTATATAAAGACCCCTAGAAGAGATTGGTACAACAGTTCAATGTTTTTCTCCTCTTTAGTATTCATCTGAAGATCTGAAGATGGCGCCGATAGACATGGCAGCTCTGCTTCTAGCTCCTAAGCAATTTTGCAGTATTTAAAAAAAAAATTGTGTTATTTCTTATATTATTAGCCTAGAACGTTTTACGTGTTATTACATACAGCCGGAAATAACTTTTGGATATCAAAGCAGCGGTAGCTCCAACCAGAAATAAGACTTCCTGAATTGGATCCTTTGTTCGTACCCCCCAAGGTAATTGAACTTATCGAATACAAACAGTGCAGTTATGCCCTCCGTAAGGCAATCAAATAGGCAAAACGTCAGTACAGAGACAAAGTGGAGTTGCAACTCAATGGCTCAGACACAAGACATATGTGGCAGGGACTCCAGACAATCCCGAATTACAAAGGGGAAAACAGCCACTTCGCAGACACCGACGTCTTGTTCCCAAACAAGCTAAACACCTTCTTCACCCGTTTTGAGGATAACACAGTGCCAACAACGCAGGCCGCTCCCGGGGACTGTGGGCTTTCATTCTCTATGGCCGATGTGAGTAAGACATTTAATTAATCATGTTAACCCTCGAAAGGCTGCTGGCCCAGACGGCATCCCTAGCCGCGTCCTCACAGCATGTGCAGACCAGCTGTTTACGGACATATTCAATCTCTGCCTATTCCAGTCTGCTGTCCCCACTTGCTTCAAGATGTCCACCATTGATGATGTACCCAAGAAAGTAAAGGCAACTGAACTAAATGACTATCGGCCCGTAGCACTCACTTCTGTCATCATGAAGTGCTTTGAGAGGCTAGTTAAGGATCATATCACCTCCACCCTACCTGACACCCTCGACCCACTTCAATTTGCATACTTCCCCAATAGATCCACAGACGATGCAATTGCCATCGCACTGCACACTGCCCAATCCTATCTGGACAAGAGGAATAGCTATGTAAGAATGCTGTTTATTGACTACACGTCCTCCTTCAACAGCAAAGTACCCTCCAAGCTCATCAATAAACTCGGGGCCCTGAACCCCTCCCTGCACAACTAGTTCGTGGACATCCTGACGGGCCGCCCCCCATGTCGTGAATGTAGGAAACAACACAAGGGTCCCCACAAGGGTGCCTGCTCAGCCCCCTCCTGTAGTCTCTGTTCGCCTATGACTGTGTGGCCACGCACGCCTCCAACTCAATCATCAAGTTTGCAGACGACACAACAGTAGTAGGCCTGATTACCAACAGTGATGGGACAGCCTACAGAGAGGATGTGAGGGCCCCAAAAATAACCTCTCCCTCAACGTCAACAAAATTAAGGAACTTATCATGGACTTCAGGAGACAGCAAAGGGAGCACGCCCCCATCGATGGGGCCTCAGTGGAGAAGGTAAAAAGCTTAAAGTTCCTCGGCGAAAGCATCACTGACAATTTGAAATGATCCACCAACACAGACAGGGTGGTGAAGAGGGTGCAAAAGCTGAAGCTGAAGAAATTTGGCTCGGCCTGTAAAACCCACACAAACTTATACAGATGCACAATTGAGAGCATCCTGTCGGGCTGTATCACCGCCTGGTATGGCAACTGCACTGCCCGCAACCGCAGGGCTTTCTAGATGATGGTGCGGTCTGCCCAATGCATCACTGGGGGCACACTGCCTGCCTTCCAGGACATCTACAGCACCCGATGTCACAGGAAAGCCAAGAAGATCATCAAGGACCTCAGCCACCCGAGCCACGGCCTGTTCACTCCGCTATCATTCAGAAGATGAGGTCAGTACAGGTGCATCAAAGCTGGGACCAAGTGACTGAAAAACAGCTTCTATCTCAAGGCCATCAGACTGTTAAATAGCCATCATTAACCGGCCATCACCCACTACCCTGCCCTGAACTTAGTCACTGTCAATAGCTGGCTACCACCCGATCACTCAAACCTGCACCTTAAAGGATGCTACCCTATGCACATAGACATATACCCTATGTACTGTATTCTAGTTACTGCCATCCTATTCAGGTATTGCTGTACATATACTATTCTATCCTAAGTATTCTACAGATCAGTGGAGGCTGCTGATGGGAGGAAGGCTCATAATAATGTCTGGAACGGAGTAAATGGAATGGCCATGTGTTTGATGTATTTGATACCATACTACGTATTCCCCCCCCAGCCATTATCCCGAGCGCGTCTTCCCAATTAAGGTGGCACCAACCTCCTGTGCTACAGATATACTAAATATTCTATCCACATACTGTCCATAATGTCTATACATCCCATCACACACACACACACACACACACACACACACACACACACACACACACACACACACACACACACACACACACACACACACACACACACACACACACACACACATATATATATATGTATATATATTATCCGTACTCCTAATATTTATGTATTTCTTAAGTCAATTATTTCTCATTTAGATTTGTGTGTATTGTTGTGAATTGTTAGATATTACTGCACTGTTGGAGCTAGGAATATAAGCATTTCGCTTCACCCGCAATAACATCTGCTAAATATGTGTAGGCGAACAATAAGTATTGATTTGATTTGATACCCCTTGAAATATTCCACATTTTGTTCTGTTACAGCCTGAATTAAAAATGGATCAAAAATATTTATTTTTCTCACCCATCTACACACAATACATAATGAGGTACAGAGATGAGGTAGTCATTGTTAAAAAATTGACCTTATTTAGGCTTGCCATAACAAAAGGGTTGAATAGTTATTGACTCATGACATCTCATATTTTTATTTGTAATTAATTTGTAAAAATGTCTTAAGTCATAAGTCCACTTTGACATGATGGGGTATTGTGTGTAGGCCAATGACAATGAATCTCAATTTAATACATTTTCAATTTAGTCTGTAACACAAAATGTGGAAAGAGTCAAGGGGTGTGAATACTTTCTGAAGGGACTGTATACAATGGATTAACCTGTGCTTTTCAATGAGTTACACCAGTCAAAAAGTGGGTTTTTTATGTTGAAAGAAGCTCATGTGCACCTATGAAAGTATATGTTTTGTAGTTATGTTACTGGATTGTGTTTTCCAAATGGTTAACGGAGTGTGCAAGGCTGTCATCAAGGCAAACTTTTTTGGTTACTACATGATTCCATATGTGTTATTTCATAGTTTATGATGTCTTTACTATTATTCTACAATGTAGAAAATAGTAAAAATAAAGAAAAACCCTTGAATGAGTAGGTGTGTCCAAACCTTTGACTGGTACTGTATATGATGTACTGCAGCATTTAGGAATGTTTCAGCTCAATAGAATTCTCTAACCTACTGTACAAACATGCCATAAGATATAATATATTTTTGAGATTGTAAATAAAGAAAGTACCATTGCGCTCTCCCAGATGTTCGGTTGGTGTGTAAAACCCGTGAATTCAGATAACTAATGAAGTTTGATGGGTCTGCACTCAAAGTTATGTCACACAAAGCTTCATTCATTTTCCATTTATTTTTTATTTTTTACTGCATCAGGATAGCATACACAGACGTTTCGGTGTAACAGCCTTCTTCAGTGTGTAGGTTAAAAAAAAATCAATCATGAACAACATTTGTAGAGAACACAGATTGTACGTACCTATTTTGTGAGTTTGTTTGATGGTCGTGGCATAAAACTGTGTCCTCCACTGATTTGTACAGTCCATGTTGGCTCAAACACTAAACTATCTATTTCTGTCCATCCTCTCCTCTTCCCCTCTTTCCTTGTTCCTTTCCAGAAAGTCTTTTCCGTCTCAGCATGCCACACTGGCTTCCTTTGCCGCCGTCTACATCTCTGTGAGTAACCATCACACTCACACAAACACTCTACAGCAGTGGTTCTCAACTGGTATTGCCTCAGGACCCAAATTTAACCAGGTTGTCTCAGTCCTTGATCCAATATTCATATCGCAATTTTGTATTTGTTGTCCAAATACAATCTGGAAAACTATGTTTAATGCTATATTGATAGTCAATGTACCAATTATATGACAAGGGAACAACAGTCCCACTTTTTCATTGTCAATAATTACATTTTCAATAAATTAGGTATTTCTGTTTTTTATTCTGAATACATTTGCAAAAATTTCTAAAAATCTGTTTTTCCTTTGCCATTATCAGATATTGTGTGTAGATTGATGAGGGAAAACACTTTTTAATACATTTTAGAATAAGGCTGTAACTTAACAAAATGTAGAAAAAGTCAAGGGGTCTGAATACTTTCCGAATGCACTGTTATATATATTTGAGAGGGGTGGGTTGGGGTCGTGGTGAAGAACCTACATATGATTTAGGCTTCCAGACATTTTCCATGCATACACAAAGCATATTTCTCTCAAATTTTATGCACAAATTTGTTTACATCCCTGTTAGTGAGCATTTCTCCTTTGCCAAGATAATCCATCCATCTGACAAATGTGGCATATCAAGGAGCTGAATAAACAGCATGATGATCACACAGATGCACCTTATATTGGGGACAATAAAAGGCCACTCTAAAATATACAGTTTTGTCACACAACACAATGCCACAGATGTCTCAAGTTTTGAGGGATTATGCAATTGGCATGCTGACTGCAGGAATGTCCACCAAAACTCTTGCCAGAGAATTTAATGTTCATTTCTCTACCATAAGCCGCCTCCAACATTGTTTTTGAGAATTTTGCAGTACGTCCAACCTGCCTCACAACCGCAGACCACATGTAGCCATGCCAGCCCAGGACCTCCACATTTGGCTTCTTCACTTGCAGGATTGTCTAAGTTCAGTCACCCGGACAGCTGATGGGTTTGCACAACCGAAGAATTTCTGCACAAACTGTCAGAAACCGTCTCAGGGAAGCTCATCTGCGTGCTCATTGTCCTCACCAGGGTCTTGACCTGACTGCAGTTTGGCGTTGTAACCGACTTCAGTGTGCAAATGCTCACCTTCGATGGCCACAGGCACACTGGAGAAGTGTGCTCTTCACGGATGAATCCCGGTTTCAACGGTACCGAGCAGATGGCAGACATCATGTATGGCATTGTGTGACGAGCGATTGTCTTATGTCAATGTTGTGAACAGAGTGCCCCATGTTGGCGGTGAGGTTATGGTATGGGCAGGCATAAGCTACAGACAACAAACACAATAGCATTTTACCGATGGCAACAAGCATTTCGCTACACTCGCATTAACATCTGCTAACCATGTGTATGTGACAAATAAAATTTGATTTGATTTGACAAATAATTTTGATTTGAATTTGAATGCACAGAGACGACGAGATGACGAGATCCTGAGGCCCAATGTCATGCCATTTATCCTCTGCCATCACCTCATGTTTCAACATGATAATGCAATTCTTGGATGCTGAAAATGTACCAGTTCTTCCATGGCTTGCAAACTCACTAGATATGTCACCCATTGAGCATGTTTGAGACCAACAGATGCATATCTGTATTTTCGGTCATGTTAAATCCATATATTGGGGCCTAATGAATTTATTTCAATTGACTGATTTCCTTAAATGAACTGTTAACTCAGTAAAATCTTTCAAATTGTTGCATGTTGCGTTTATATTTTTGTTTGGTGTATCTTGATTAGATAAGTTTTCAACCCCCTGAGTCAATACATGTTAGAATCACTTTTGGCAGCAATTACAACTTTGTCTTTCTGGGTAAGTCTCGAAAAGCTTTGCTCACCTGGATTGTTAATTATTTGCCCATTATCCTTTTAAAAATTCTTCAATCTCTGTCAAGTTCGTTGTTGATCATTGCTAGACAGCCATTTTAAAGTCTTGCCATAGATTTTCAAGCCCGATTTAATTTGACTGTATCTAGGTCACTCAAAAAAATTATATGTCATCTTGGTAAGCAACAAAATCTTGGAAAGCAGTGAATATTTGGTAATTGTTCTGCTGAAAGGTGAATTTATCTCCCAGTGTCTGCTGGAAAGCAGACTGAACCAAGATTTCCTCTAGGAGTTTACCTGTGCTTAGCTCTATTCCGTTTATTTTTATCTTAAAAAACTACCTAGTCCTTGCAGATGACAAGCATACGCATAAAATGATGCAGCCACCCCCATGCTTGAAAATATGAAGAGTAGTACTCAGTGATGTGTTTGATTTGTCCCAAACATAACACTTTGTTTTCAGGACAAAAAGTAAAATGTTTTGCCACATTTTTTGCATTATTACTTTATCCTGTGCAAGCTTCCTTCATTTATGTTAGTATTGTGGAGTTACTACAATGTTGTTAATCCATCCTCAGTTATCTCCTATGACAGCCATTAACACTATTATTGCACACAGAGTGAGTCCATGCAACTTATTATGTGACGTGTTAAGCACATTCTTACTCCTGAACTTATTTAGGCTTGCCATAACAAAAGGGTTGAATAATTATTGACTCAAGACATTTCAGCTTTTGATTTTTAAAATGTGAACGACCGGCTAGATTTGGCCTTATGTAGCAACATTTGAAAATGTGTTTTTTACTTTGGATAAAAGTAGAGACTCAGAGCTAGAAAATAGTATATCATACACTAGAGTTGAGGAACAATGGGAAAGTCATTCTGCTTTCAAAGTTGATAAACTTGTAAAATCACTTTTGAGAAAATGGCCCTTAAATGTTTTGGTACACATGCTGGAGAGCTATTCTTTGTGTACACCCATTCAGCATCGTTTACACCCTCTTAAGCTTTAGCCCCACCCATCTCTTTAAGGATTCACATGTGGGCCATGTACTAAACAACCAAAGATTTCAAGACTAAAGGCTGGTTTATACTACGGGTGTGTTTGTAAATTTTATCTGGAGTGCAAGAGTGTTTTCTGGGCGTTTGTAAACTCATAGCGTTGTCAGATTGTCCATTCATAAATTCAGAGTGTTTCACTCTCGGAGCGTTCAGAGCGCACACTGGACGCTCTGGCCCAGGAGTAGAGTTGATTCGAGCGTTCTGACCTAACAACAGCTGTCAGGCACCCAAGCTAACTGGCTAATGTTGGCTAACTTGCTAGCTACTTCCAGACACAAATGAGAGAACAGTTCACTCTGATCATTTTACTCACCCTAGCAGAGCTGGTTAGGCAGTTTTTATGTTATCCAGAGCGTTGGTGACTGCAACTGTGCTGCTGGCAACAATTTAATTCTGATTTTTTGCCAACGTTTACTGACACCGGCTATATTCAACGGGTGTTGAGCATTTGTAAATTTGTCAGTTATTCTGACAAATTATTCAGAGCACTCAGACGAGAGTGCTCTGAAATCAGAGTAGATAGCCAGAGCGAATTTACCAGCTACGTCTATCGACAGTTGTCGCAGTGACATCATGAACATTCTATTGAAATGGTTACTTGCATAGTGGAGTCTTTTATTTAGAAATGTAGTTAGCTAGTTAAACAATGAACCATAATCCTAACTCATAACGTTACTACTCTGCATTAATCTGCAGGTAGCTAACAAACCAGATTCAATGTTAGCTAGCTAACATTAGACTGTCAATAGCATTACAAATGGCTCTGAGAGACGAATAATATTACTACACTGAAAAACTAGCTAGCTAGACTCTCTTACTCGTCCATATACATGGAGGGACGCTTCACCCCCTCTGTCACGGATGCAATGGTTGCCCTTAGTTTGAAGATGTAATCCGGTCCTCCAGAGTGTGGAGAGCAACACTTATGCAGTTCTACTACATGAAATCTTTCAAAAAAGCCGCATTAGAAAGGATTACCTACACATTCTGACCAGCTCATGTTATAGACAGAAGCGTGGCATGTCCAGCCCCCTCATTATCTCAGCCAATCATGGCTAACGGGAAGGTCCCCCTCTTTTTCCGTGGCTACTAGGCTAGGCTAACTAGGCTAATAATTTAACAATTGTTTTCATATTTACAGATGGCATAATTTGATATTAAGGCACATGAAAGTTCACATGTTCCAGAAGGCATTTCTGCAAAAAAAAACGCTTTATGATAAATAAATAAAAGTTTACATTAAAATGGCTCTCCTATGAGGTATTGACGTGCGACATATGCCTAGTTTCCTGAAACAAGTCACAATTCATTTGTAAACATTTCTAAAACATAATTCCACTTTGACATTATGGGATATTGTGTGAAAATCAATGACACAAAATCTCAATTGAATCAATTTTAAATTCAGGCTGTAACACAACAAAATGTGGAAAAAGTCAGGTGGTGTGAATACTTTCTGAAGGCACTCTAGGTTCGCTATGTAGTCTATATAGTATTTTAGTTTTCACATACAGCACATCCAATACATCACACTGTCAGACCAAATAACTATAAAAGTCTCCCATAATCCTCAAGGTTAGACTAACATTTTTTTTTTCCTGCACCACTATAGTAGATGAGTCTGTAAACGCTGACAGGCACTAAAGAACTCAAAGCCTCAGGTGCCTGAGGGTAGATGATGCATGCCGCTAGGCTGCATTAGCCACGACTCACAGGAGAGACAGTAGCATACCTGGGTTCAAATAGTATTTGTTGTGTTTCGACAACTTTAGCTACACTTGATCAAGCTTACCTGGTGCATTCGAAACCAAAGGAATAGTCCCAAAAGTGCAAAAAATATATAAATAACATCTGACACTCCAGGAAGACTATATCAAACGCTGAAAATATTTGAACAAAAATACTATTTGAACCCAGGTCTGAACAGTATCGAGCGCTGGCTGTGTCCACAGTAGGGTCTGGCAGTAATAAATCTGCTGTAATAAAGTCGCTCTGAGGGGGAGGATGCTGGATGCTGACTCACAGCTCTGGAACACGACCATACTATACAAATTTACAGAATATGTCCCAAATGGCACCATATTCCCTACGTAGTGCACTACTTTTGATCAGAGCTCTATGGGCCATGGTCAAACGTAGTGCACAATTATAGGAAATAGGATCCCATTTGGGACGCACACAGTTCCTTCTCATAGGGGGAGAAGACATGCAGCAACATCTAGAGCTAAATGAATGTATTTGTATGGAGCTGTGTTATTTAATGTGCTTAGTTGAAATGTTTAAATGGAAAGACGTGGCAATGTTATTCATTCATGTAGGCCTAGTTGTGGTTTGGAATCTTGCAGACAAATGTGGATTGTTCCATAAGGATTTCAGCCACAAGCTAATGTGGCTGAGTCAATTGCAATTGTTGATGATGATGATGATGAGGATGATGATGACGACCTCAACGACGACAACGAGGTTGCTGATGATGATGATAAGGACATGAACGACGATAATGATAATGATGCTATTGATGATGACAATGCCTTTGTGTCCTTGGTCTGTCTGTAGATGTACTTCAACAGCACGCTTACTGAGTCTTCTAAACTACTGAAGCCTCTGCTGGTCTTCTCCTTCGTCATCTGTGCCATCATTTGTGGGCTGACCCGGATCATCCAGTACAAGAACCATGCTATTGATGTCTACCTGGGCTTTCTGCTGGGCGGGGGAATCGCTGTCTACTTAGTATGTTCTGCTGATACTTTCTTAGAGATACTACTTATTATTAGTGTTTTTCGGTAGAAAGACTGTTACAGATAACACTTTTACTGATGAATAATCATCATTTGATGTACAGTTGCTACGGTACTTGTTTGTTTAAAAGGATTTGGACTAAAGAGATTGTGTGTATGAGAGATAATATTGTAAAGCTCCGTGTCTCTTCTATCTCCAGGGTCTTTACGCAGTGGGGAACTTCCAGCCCAGTGAGGATAGCTGCAGCTGCCGTCCTCCCCAGCCCCGCGATCCCTGTCCTTTACCCCACATCAGCCAGGAGGCAATGCGCCATTTACAGGTGAAGAGCTGCAGCGGCAATATGGACGGGCTCTCTACCTCCCACTCCGAGGGCATCCTCCACCATAACCCCCACCACCGAGATCCCTCCTCTGGCTCCCTCACCAACCTGAAGAGGTCCAGCGCTGACGTGGAGGTCATCACCTCGCCCCGCAGCCCCATGGGAAAGGAGAGCATGGTGACTTTGTTGATTTTATTTAATTAGTATGCAGATATTCAACATACTTTACTTTACTCTATTGGTCTTTCAGTATTTTTACAGGTTCCTAAAAATAGTTATTAAAAACATTTTGCCGTGACATCATTTAAAAAATGATTTTGAATCAATAAAGTTAGAAATTGCTGTCCTTAGGTGACGTTCAGCCACACCCTCCCGCGTGTCCACACGCCAGCGATGGATGATGGCACACGCCGCAACGCCACCATCCACCACAGTCACCATGCCTCCATGGACTCCTCCCGCTCCAAACAGCTCCTCTCTCAGTGGAAGAGCAAGAATCAAGAGAGCCGAAAGCACTCCCTGCAGGTTAAACAATTTATACAATTTACAATTGTTGTAGCCTACTAATGATATGCTTTTATAATGCTTGTTTCTTCTAATGTTTAAACACATTGAAACGCGTATTTCTGAAATTAAAAAAGCAATGAAAGTAAATAAATATGTTTTTGTCTTCTTATTTTTCTTATTATTATTAGGTGATGGAGGGTGAGGCGGCGGCCCAGTCACCCCACCACCGGGGGAGCATGGACTCCATGAGGTACAGCTCTGAGCCCTCAGCCGTGGGGATCAACGGGGTCGATCTGCCAACGCAGTATGTGAAGCTAGCTACCGGGGCCAGCACCACACTACCCAGAGACTGCAGCGGCATAACAGGAGGGGCCAGAGTCTCTATGCAGTCTCGACCTGGTTCCTCACAGCTGGTCCATATCCCAGAGGAGACCCATGAGAACTTCAACAACCCCTCGCCCAAGATGGTTGCGGGAGATGTAGACGGCGGTGATATATGCAATAGTGGAGCTCATGTAAACTGGGTGAAGGCTGCTGAGAAGGCAACTGCCCCATGTAGGACTATGAATGGCAGCCAGCAGCCACGGATCATGCAGGTGATTGCCATGTCCAAACAGCAGGGTCTGCTCCAGACTCACTCCAAGAGCATGGACGAGGGCTGCATGGACGGCTACACCGGAGGGTCCCTCCGCTACAGAGCCCTGAATGAACCAAATCCCATGGGCACGACTTGCAGCACGTTGGGCAGCTCCGTGGGCAGCATCTCAGGCAGCACTGGAGCCATCGTGAGGGTGGACGCCCATCCTGAGAACAACAACAACCGCCCCATGGTTCACGCCCCTTCGACGGATATTAGCAGTGGGGGTTCCTGGAAGACCTGGAGGTCCCAGGACCAGTGTGGGGGTGGTGGTATCGGTGGATGCAGCCAGGGCCAGTCATTCGAGCTGAATGACCTGAATAGAGATTCAGAGAGCTGCGAGTCCCTGTCCATGAGGGACGGCTCCATTGGCTCCATAGACAGGAGGAGACATGCAAATCCCACTGCTGCCTCCAATACACAAAACGCAGGTGGCGGGGAGCACTCCCTCCAACAGCAGCAGGGGCTCACCACCATCAGAGTGACCCCAGTAGAGGGGGGTGAGGTCCCCTCAGAGCCCCACTCTGTGGCCTCCAGCCGGGACTCCACACTCCGGAGGAAAGGGAAAGGGAACATCATCCTGATCCCAGAGCGAGGAAACAGCCCGGATAACACCAGGAACGTTTTCTACAAGGGGACTTCGTCAACACCTGGTTTGTAGAGGAAGATCGTTGTCACTTGGCTGTGTCCCAAATGGAACTGTATTCCTTATATAGTACCTGCTTTTGACCAGGACCCATAGGGCTCTGGTCAAAAGTTGTACACTATATAGGAAAGAGGATGCCATTTGGGATACTGCCCTTGTTCACTTGGATGTTCACAGAATTTTCAAGAAAGGAACAGTCAGTGGGAGGGATTGTTGCACTCTTGGGGATGTTGACCTCTTCCACTGCATCTGTGATAAGAGCCAATCCATCGCCAAACGTTTTATCCAGATACATTTTATTAGTCACAAAGCAGGCTTTATTCAGCATGATATTTGTAATTGTTCCCACAAAAGCACAACCTTTTTGGTGTTGTAGAGCGGTTTACTATGTTCTTATGTACTCTAATAGACATATAATAGCACTGGAATTGTGTCCAATTTGAAATATTTTCAAAAGTGGGTTATCAAAGTTTTTGTTTTCCTTTTTTCCCACAAAGTTCAATACTACCCCCTGTGTAATGCTTTAGTGGGATATTGCAAAGTTATGTACCATAACGGTGGAAACGATAATCCTTTAATTGTCTGCATCGTAAATCGTTTTGAACTGTGTGCTAAACCACCCACACTATTTAGATCAGTGGTGTCAAAAGGATTTTGCCCCAGGGGCCACATTCGGTCTTCAAAAATGTGTTATATTTCCACGCCATCAAAATTTGCAAGACATATCCATCAATTTTGGAATTTTCCATGCTCCCTGACTGTCTGGCTTTCATTTTGGGGATTATTAGCAAGCTGGACACAGTCAAGAAACGGTATGAATGTAGGTCCTTTATCATTTCTACACAGTTTTGATTTAGTTTTAGTAATTTAAAGTATATTGAGTTCTTACTCAGACCACCCGCAGGCCGGATTGGACCCCCTCGTGGGGCCGTATGTTTGACACCCCGGATTTAGATGAAATACTGTGCATAGAGTACAAATAAATAGAGAGAAAATTTGGAACTTGATATAGTTAGAGAACTACTTTTTGTATTATTTGCTGTATAGATGCCACGTTCCCTAGAGAAAACTGTGTTGATGACCATAAGTGCTTAGCATTCCTACTGTAGCTAAATTAAATATGCTGTGAACTGCACAAAAACTGTGTTTCCTACACCTTTATATTCAATGACCAGGTTGTGTTTATTCTATCACAATAACACTGTTTGGATTTATTCTACCAACATACTGTACATGATTTTTCATGGTGTCTACATCCCAAATGGCCAACTTAGACTCAGGGGTAGACATAGTACATTCAAATCTGTCTCCCTCCATTTGGTATGATGCTTTACATTTTGTATGGTATGTATTCATTTGTGTATGTCCGTCATCCATTTCGTATGATATGTTACGAATTGCAATTTGTTGTGGCTAACATTAGCTAGTTAGCTGGCTAGGTGGCTAACGTTAGCTAGGCTAGGAGTTAGGGGTTAATGTTAGGGTTAAGGTTAGGAGTTAGTGTTAGGTGGAAGGGTTAGCTAACATGCTAAGTAGTTGCAAAGTAGCTCAAAAAAATGAAGTATTTGCAAAGTTGCTAATTAGCGAAAATGCTAAAATGGTCAATATGTGACTCAAACATGCAACCTTTGAGTTGCTAGGCGTTTGCCCTACATGCCGAGCCATCCACCCGAACCAACCTCTGTCCATTGGTTTTTGGCTTAAGGAACCTTATCTCTTATGTAACCATACCAAACGTAACATGTCATACTAATTTGACTGTCACAGGTTTATGTTTACTACAGTATGTTACGTCTAGTCTTTGAGGCTAGGCTGAAATGGCACCCTATTCCTGATTAGTGCACTACTTAGTGCACTATGTAGGGAATAGGGTGCCATATGGGACTCAAAAATCTCTGTGTGTGTGTGTGTGTGTGTGTGTGTGTGTGTGTGTGTGTGTGTGTGTGTGTGTGTGTGTAAACTGTCATGCAGTTTTTTGTCCGGTTTAAAATGCTCTTTCTAATTTCTTTACACATCTTTCTTAGTAGCATTTGACTCGTAGGCTTTGGGTATCATGACTGAAACTGTCTCTGTAAAGCACTGTGCTTCTCTGTGATATAAGTTACACTGTAGCAGAGGACAGAGGTATTCTGTTCACTCCTTGTATATTTTACAGTTGAGTAGACACAGTAAAGGTAAAGGGGTGATACTTGTACATGTTATCTATTGATGACAAGAGTGTACTTTTACTCCAGGCTTTTTCTTCTGCTTTTGACTTAAGCTTTATCTTGGGTTACAATTCCATTTTATATTTCAGAGAATTTTCCATTGCAAGAACCTTAATACTGTATGAATTATTAAACTGTGCATATCAGTAATATCTAATTGAGGTTTTATTCATAGTTACAATGAGAAGGATTTGACCTAATGTTATGAGACTGTGATCTATGAGGTATTTTTAGACTGCTTTTCTTTCCTTTTATTACTTTTGAATAATGAACTATTTGTGCCAAAGGCTATCTTTAACGGAACGTATTTATATATCAAGCCTATTCTACATGACTCATTTAAGCTCTGTATCCCTCTGCATGGTCATTTTGAGATGCTGTAGAACATAGAGTATTATTGTAAATAATGCCTTTATCCAATTGTTCGTATAAAAAAAAAAATAAGTTGATTGACAATCTTTTTAACGAAATATACAGCATATTATCATATCAGGTCCCTATTTTTCAGGTTGTTTTTTAATTTGATAGGTTGTAACTGAAAATGAGAACTGGTTCTCAATCAATGTATGAAATTGTAGGCAATGTTTGGTATCTAAAAAGTGTGCTGTTATTATTACACTGTGGTCAAAGAGAAGATATTTAGATAAAACTGGTGCAAATTGAGAATGAATGATTTCTGCATGCTTTCTGGGATGTCCTTGGCTGGTTTATCTCCACAAATCCTTCTGAACATTCAGTGCACATGTATCAGGGTAGATGGCAATAGTGTGATGTCTCAATATTGGAATAAATGTTTGCTATAGAGAACCCAGCATTCCTGCTCCTCTGTTTTGAAGTGCAATATTGATGCAAGTTATAACCCAAAGTACATCTTGTGAGTTGCATATCACTGGTCTAGTGCTTTCCTGCAGTTATGTTGTCTCATTGTAGAGCATGGAGCTTCTACTGCTAAACATGTCAGATTCTTTAGGTGGCAGCTCTTGATGACAAACCTCTGGCTTCTTCACTGCCTGGAGGAGTTAGTGGTGGTGATGTTTTATCAGAGCATTCAGTGTTATCAAAGACCTGCTTTGTGCCTCTTCCTGAAAGACTCAGGATTACCTAGGTCAGATAACAGACAGATCTCGGTTGTGTGCCAAATGGCACACTCTATTCCCTATGTAGTGTGCCACTTTTGACCAGAACCGTATGGGCCCCGGCCAAAAGTAGTGTAGGGAATAGAGTGTCATTTGAGACATAGATCTCCTCTCCTTTCTGCTCCTGTATTGGATAGCAGGGGAGACAAACACCAAAGCCATTCATACCCACAAAACGTTTTATTAAACTTCAGTAAACTAGCATTCATTTCCCACTTATTTGAAGGCAGATCGGCAAAGAAGAAAAATATTATCTTAGCTACTCTCACTCGCGCTCACGGCACACTATCTCTCTGTCACATGCTCTTTATTTCTCTCTGTCCATCTCTTTCTCTCTCTCCTCATCTCTCTCTTTGTCTCTCATACACACGGGAATCTCACAGAGTGTATAGGAGAAGCAGGCCTGGTTAGCATTGCCATGTGTAATTATCATTATTGAGTCCAATGTAGGTCACTGAATTGACCTACATTAAAGGAGAACGCTCTCAGGGAAATCTTATCTTGGAGAAAGAAATGGAATGATCTCAAGAAGAAGAGAGGCTTCGTGTAAAAACCTGTATGGCTGCAATACAACCACGCACATGTGAACTGGGTTTGGACACACGCACAGGCACACACACACACACAACCCTTACATGATCTTATGTGATCACATGTGAGTTTATGTGAAGTTAAAGTGATTACATGTGTCAAAATGGTATATAGCCAAGTTATCATTACTCATTGTATATTTGTTATCATTTTTTCTATGATTTTTCTATTTTTCTCTCTGCATTGTGGTTGAAGAGCCCGTAAAAAAGCGTTTCACTGTTAGTCTACACCTGTTGTTTACGAAGCATGTGACAAATACAATTTAATGTAATTTAATTTACCTAGTTAAGCAATTTGAGGGATTTCAGGATAGTTGTCTAATGTTGGAGGGACATATTATTTAGTTTTAATGTTACTCATTAATCATTATGATAAATATAATAGTTTTTCGTGAGTGTATTTTTTAACAATATTTACTTTACTTCAGTCCAAAGTGTAGGAATACAGGTGAAATCAGTCATTGCTGCAAACATGGTGGCATAGCAGGAACATCTGATTGCCATGAACCAAGAGGTTGTTAGTTCAAATACCAGGTGAAGACATGTTGAATAATAGTTACTGTATAAATGGACATACACAATGTAATCAAATATGTAAGTTGAAAACACAGAGGCTCTTCTGGGGACATCCGGATGACAGATTTTTGTTTGCCAGGCATCATGTGTTAAATTTGAAAATTCTAAAACCACATTGTTTTACATGTGAAAATCCACATGTGAAACTAAATGTGAAATATGATCACATGTGAAGTGCTCCAAAACCACATGATTTCACATGAAAATCATGTTGTTTTTATGTAAGGGACACACACACACCATATTATTTATGTAACCTTAATTTCTAACAATTCAAAACACTAATTTCCCTATCCCCCAACCCTAATCCTTACCCTAACCCCAAAACCTAACCTTAACCCTAAACCTAACTCCTAACCCTAAAACTAACCCTAACCTTCAACCTAATTCTAACACTATTCTACCGTAACCCTAAACTGCCTAGAAGAAGCATTTTAACTTGTTGCGACTGACAAAAATATTTTTGTTTGTTTACTGTTCTTGTGGGGATATCTGGTCCCCACAAGTATAGTTAAACACATACACATATATACACACACACGCACGCACGCACGCACGCACGCACGCACGCACGCACGCACGCACACACACACACACACACACACACACACACACACACACACACACACACACACACACACAGACGGTCGTAAATGTGTTATCCAATGCTGAGGATTGTGTCACTAGTTGATTATGTAAAAACAGCCTGCCATGCAATGTCCTCTATACCTTGGGCATGCTGTCATGGTCATTCATGGTAAGTGGAAAGAGGATCCCTGTGTGTTGGGTTAGAATGAAACAGGAGCAGGGTTTCCTCTGAAAGACAACCCTAACCCTTGACCATGCAAGTGCTGCGTAGATGTGTTTGTGGTAGTTCTTTGGTCAGTAATCCAATGTACTGTATTTGTGCCGTTTCACAGTCCGCTTTACAAAGACACAAAGCCTTAGAAATAAGCTATTATTTTGGTTTTGGTTAATGGTCTGATAGTACCCAGTATGGCAGCTTCTTACAAAGCGCCACACAGCCAAGTTCACCCACCCACTCTCTGGACGCAATATAGGCCAGGAAGTAATGCACTCTTAAATAATTTGGCAAACCCTGCATCTTTATGAATGAGATAGTTGATATTTAGAATGTGTACTTTTAAATTATGAATCGTAGCTCTTTGAATAATTTACTGTTCACTTGCCATCAAGATAAGTCTAGTTTGGGAAGCTGTTTGATGTCTTATTCAAATATGTATATTTCTGAGGAACTATTCAATAAAATATATTTTAACTACTTTGATAGAATTAAGTATTAGGACATTGCTCTTATCAGACTAAACTTGGACGGCAGGTTTTGGCTCTGCTGAACCATCTTACAGTAGTTCATCGACTACAGCTCAGCATTTAACACCATAGTTGCCTCCAAACTCGTCATCAAGCTCGAGACCCTGGGTCTCGACCCCGCCCTGTGCAACTGGGTACTGGACTTCCTGACGGGCCGCCCCCAGGTGGTGAGGGTAGGTAACAACATCTCCACCCCGCTGATCCTCAACACTGGGGCCCCACAAGGGTGCGTTCTGAGCCCTCTCCTGGACTCCCTGTTCACCCACGACTGTTCACCTACGACGCCTCCAACTCAATCATCAAGTTTGCAGACGACACTACAGTGGTAGGCTTGATTACCAACAACGATGAGACGGCCTACAGGGAGGAGGTGAGGGCCCTCGGAGTGTGGTGTCAGGAAAATAACCTCACACTCAACGTCAACAAAACAAAGGAGATGATCCTGGACTTCAGGAAACAGCAGAGGGAGCACCCCCCTATCCACATCGACGGGACAGTAGTGGAGAGGGTAGAAAGGTTTAAGTTCCTTGGCGTACACATCACGGACAAACTGAATTGGTCCACCCACACAGACAGCGTGGTGAAGAAGGCGCAACAGCGCCTCTTCAACCTCAGGAGGCTGAAGAAATTCGGCTTGTCACCAAAAGCACTCACAAACTTTTACAGATGCACAATCGAGAGCATCCTGTCGGGCTGTATCACCGCCTGGTACGGCAACTGCTCCGCCCACAACCGTAAGGCTCTCCAGAGGGTAGTGAGGTCTGCACAACGCATCACCGGGGGCAAACTACCTGCCCTCCAGGACACCTACACCACCCAATGTCACAGGAAGGCCATAAAGATCATCAAGGACAACAACCACCCGAGCCACTGCCTGTTCACCCCGCTATCGTTCAGATGGTGAGGTCAGTACAGGTGCATCAAAGCAGGGACCGAGAGACTGAAAAACAGCTTCTATCTCAAGGCCATCAGACTGTTAAACAGCCACCACTAACATTGAGTGGCTGCTGCCATACTTGTAATACATGTATCACTAGCCACTTATAACAATGCCACTTAATATAATGTTACATACCCTACATTACTCATCTCATATGTATATACTGTACTCTATACCACCTACTGCATCTTTCCATCTTTATGTAATACATGTATCACTAGCCACTTTAAACAATGCCACTTAATATAATGTTTACATCACCTACATTACTCATCTCATATGTATATACTGTACTCGATACCATCTACTGCATCTTGCCTATGCTGTTCTGTACCATCACTCATTCATATATCTTTATGTACATATTCTTCATCCCTTTACACTTGTGTGTATAAGGTAGCTGTTGTGAAATTGTTAGGTTAGATTACTCGTTGGTTATTACTGCATTGTCGGAACTAGAAGCAAAGAATTTCGCTACACTCGCATTAACATCTGCTAACCATGTGTATGTGTGACAAATAAAATGTGTTTTGATTTGATTACAGATTTATGCAGACATAAAGAATATGCTTCACGCAACCTCTTCTGAAGGTACTAGGAATGATAGAATCTCTTTGGAACCGAATTATTTAATAGACCTCCTAATTTACTTCCATAACAACGCAACACAAGTGCAACATTTGCTGACGGGATTTACATCAACCTTATCAAATGACCTTATTGAGCCATTAAATGGATGCATCTGATTACACTGTGTCGCCATCTCTGTATAATGTCATACTACTTACAACTCATCTTATTTTGGACTAATTATTTTACCACAAAACTGCCTATGGCTGCTGTCAGCGGTTAAAGGTTAAAGCACAATTTGCATCCCAAGAACATCTAGAGTCTCTGCGCTAAATGGACCGGTCAACAGTGGAGGAGTCAAGGAAAATGGTGTGCCAATGATGGTGGAATGTAATTGGTTGTCCTATGCTCCACCAGTGAAGCCAATTTGTCATGCTCCAAGGGTACCAGGTCAGTCCCACAGTGCTGCAGTCACAGATGGCTTCTTCACAGTGTGTTGGACTTGAAGGTCTCTCTCTGGAGTCCTAGGCACTGACTGTAGCCTAGCCTGCTTTATGTACACATCAGTGCAGGCTAATTTCACAAAAGCGCAAATGTTTTCAGAGAGGATATGCTCTACACATAATTTATATCATCACACTTCTGGCCATTGTATTGAGAGGCTTTGTGGCACAGAAGCAGCAGTACTGAGGCATTTGAAGAGTCTTTGAGTGTGTCCAGTGAACTGTATGTTTGTTGCAATGATACTCTGTGGACTTAGCCTATTTAACAATTTCCCCCATCGTTAGAATTGTCTGCTTACATGCTCTGAATCTAAAAGAGATTTCTCCAAGGCTAAACAGATGCAAAGGATGACGTAGAAGAGAAGCACAAGCACAGACATGCCACAATGTTTGGCCTTGAGGGACAGTGATTATATAATAGACATAGATAATCATGGAGGGTTCCTGCAGGCCCACTGGGGTGGCTAGGATCAGCCTGATTAGAATGGACAGAGAGCAAAGCATGGGGGCCCAGGTAGATTACCTACTGTTTTATTATAGTAGCTTTGTGTTTTCTGGTCAACATATATGCTTATGGGTGTTTGTTCTACAGATTCAAATCTTCAGGCAAATTGTCAATGTTGTTTTTATAAGACACTGAAAAGCTTTATAAGACAGAGCCTCTCTTTGATTCAAATAGGATAGTGGAAACACAAGTGTTCTAATCTAGAACACAATGAAAATCATTGTGTTCTTTTTTAATCATCACCATTATCTTCTCACAAAAACGTTTTAAAAGTCCAGTGATGCACTGTAACTATAGAAACTGGGGAGCTGCCACAACTGTGTGAAGAAACTGTCTACAGAAGCTTTGATGATTTCTGGGATGGATCACAGATTATATTCATCTCCCTGACCAACTTTATGGATCGCTGGGCTGGATCGCAGATTATATTTATCTCCCTGACCAACTTTATGGATCGCTGGGCTGGATCGCACATTATATTCAGCTCCCTGACCAACTTTATGGATCGCTGGGCTGGATCGCAGATTATATTCAGCTCCCTGACCAACTTTATGGATCGCTGGGCTGGATCGCAGATTATATTCAGCTCCCTGACCAACTTTATGGATCGCTGGGCTGGATCGCAGATTATATTCAGCTCCCTGAACAACCTTGAGGATCGCTGGGCTGGATCGCAGATTATATTCAGCTCCCTGAACAACCTTGAGGATCGCTAGGCTGGATCGCAGATTATATTCAGCTCCCTGAACAACCTTGAGGATCGCTAGGCTGGATCGCAGGTTATATTCAGCTCCCTGACCAACTTTATGGATCGCTGGGCTGGATCGTAGATTATATTCAGCTCCCTGAACAACCTTGAGGATCGCTAGGCTGGATCGCAGATTATATTCAGCTCCCTGAACAACCTTGAGGATCGCTAGCCTGAATCGCAGATTATATTCAGCTCCCTGAACAACCTTGAGGATCGCTAGGCTGGATCGTAGATTATATTCAGCTCCCTGAACAACCTTGAGGATCGCTAGGCTGAATCGCAGATTATATTCAGCTCCCTGAACAACCTTGAGGATCGCTAGGCTGAATCGCAGATTATATTCAGCTCCCTGACTGAATTTACCTTTTTTGGGGCTGGATTACAGATTATATTCAGCTCCCTGACCTTGGGAAATGTGACAATGACACGGAACATTTGAAGAAATTATCTTCAGAGTTTTAATATGAAGCTGACCTCAATATTGCAATTACTACAGCGTAGATTTTTTTTTAGTTAAGGCTTTTATTGTATCCCAATTCATATACAGTGCTTTTGGAAAGTATTCAGACCGCTTCCCTTTTCCACATTTTGTTACATTACAACCTTATTCTAAAATGGATTAAATACATTTTTCCTCATCAATTTACACACAATACCCCATAATGAGAAAGCAAACAGTTTTTTTTGAAAATGTTGCACATTCATTTATAAAAAACAACCCAGAAATTCAGACCGTTTGCTATGGGGGTGGCAGGTTAGCCTAGCGGTTAGAGCGTAACCAAAAGGTTGCAAGATCGATTCCCCGAGCTGACAAAGTAAAAATCTGTCGTTCTGCCCCTGAACAAGGCAGTTAACCCACTGTTCCTAGGCTGTCATTGAAAATAAGAATGTGTTCTGACTTGCCTAGATAAATAAAAGTTTAAAGAAATGACACTCGAAATTGAGCTCAGGTGCATCCTGTTTCCATTGATCATCCTTTAAATGTTTATACAACTTGATTTGAGTTGATTTGGAAAGATACACACCTGTCTATATAAGGCCCCACAGTTGACAGTACATCTTGGTCCCAAGGTGGCTTAGCAGTTCAGACGTCTTTTTCTGTTCCGTATTGTCGTGTCCTGTATATATATATATTTACACCTTTCTTCGCATATCTTTTATTTATTTTATTATCCAAGAACTCAACTACAAAAGCTTTCCTGCAAAAGCTTTCCTGCAACCCGCTCCACCAATTACAAAAAAGTATTATTTACCTCAATCTGAAAATCCATCGTGGAAGCTAGCCAGGGGCTAATTCAGAAGCTAGCCTGAAAGCTAACCAGAAGCTACTCCGATAGCTAGCCAGAAGCTAATCTGTAGCTGCCCCGAAATTAGCCGGTTTGCTGGCTAGCGTTGGTGTTTCAGCTGCCCACGTTTTGTGGTCATCAGCTATTCCTTTAGCTCGATAATCTACCGGCACTTTTGTGCAACGCGACTCGGACCGGAGCATTCCGGGACTTTTTTTTTTCTCTCAGTTTCCCCGGATTCCAGCCGCAGGCTCTGGACACTTGCACCTTGATCTCGCAGCTAGCTAGCTGCAAACCGTGTGACTATTGGCTTACGTCGACCCCGGAGCAAACTCAAATCATTCTGGAGCTAGCCAGCTGAGGAGTTCCATCAGCCATTCCTGGGTACAGTCACCTATCCGGACCCGTTTCTTTTGTTGTTGCTGCAGATACGGAGCCCCTCCGGGCCTTCACGACTGACTGCCGCGACTGACTGCCGACGTTATCTGCCCGAGGGATTTATCCAGCTGGCACCTCCGTCCCGACGTTACCTGAACGCTCATCTGGGGCCCGCTAATCGTTAGCTGTCTTATCGGCTGCTATCTGAATAAGTATATCGGACAACTATTATTATTATTATTATTTATTTATTTTATTTTTTTCCTTGGGTCACTATATCTATTTTGCCAATTTGGATTGATCCCCTCTACCACACGGAACCCCACTAACCTACCGACGGAAACGCACGAGGTATCTACAAACAGACCTCCATCCTATGCTGCTACCGATAGCCATATACCCGGCCAGCTGTCTGGATCGCCACGACCCCAACCAACCTCTACTCACTGGACCCTTATTGATCACTCGATTAAGCATGCCTCTCCTTAATGTAAATATGCCTTGTCCATTGCTGTTCTGGTTAGTGTTTATTGGCTTATTTCACTGTAGAGATTCTAGCCCTGCTCACTATACCATATCCAACCTCTCAGTTCCACCACCCACATATGCGATGACATCACCTGGTTTCAATGATGCTTCTAGAGACAATATCTCTCTCATCATCACTCAATACCTAGGTTTACCTCCACTGTATTCACATCCTACCATACCTTTGTCTGTACATTATTCCTTTAAACTATTTTATCGCCCCCAGAAACTTCCTTTTACTCTCTGCTCTAGTAGCTCTAGGCGACCAATTCTCATAGCTTTTAGCCGTACCCTTATCCTACTCCTCCTCTGTTCCTCTGGTGATGTAGAGGTGAATCCAGGCCCTGCAGTACCTAGCTCCACTCCTATTCCCCAGGCGCTCTCTTTTGATGACTTCTGTAACCGTAATAGCCTTGGCTTCATGCATGTTAACATTAGAAGCCTCCTCCCTAAGTTTGTTTTGTTCACTGCTTTAGCACACTCTGCCAACCCGGATGTTTTAGCCGTGTCTGAATCCTGGCTTAGAAAGACCACCAAAAATTCAGACATTTTCATCCCCAATTACAAGATTTTCAGACAAGATAGAACGGCCAAAGGGGGCGGTGTTGCAATCTACTGCAAAGACTGCCTGCAGAGTTCTGTTTTACTATCCAGGTCTGTTCCCAAACAATTTGAACTTCTACTTTTAAAAATCCACCTCTCTAAAAACAAGTCTCTCACCGTTGCCGCCTGCTATAGACCACCCTCTGCCCCCAGCTGTGCTCTGGACACTATATGTGAACTGATTGCCCCCCATCTATCTTCAGAGCTCGTGCTGCTAGGCGACCTAAATTTGAACATGCTCAACACCCCAGCCACCCTACAATCTAAGCTTGATGCCCTCAATCTCACACAAATTATCAATGAACCTACCAGGTACCACCCCAATTCCGTAAACACGGGTACCCTCATAGATATCATCCTAACAAACTTGCCCTCCAAATACACCTCTGCTGTTTTCAACCAAGATCTCAGCGATCACTGCCTCATTGCCTGCATCCGTAATGGGTCAGCGGTCAAACGACCTCCACTCATCACTGTCAAACGCTCCCTGAAACACTTCAGCGAGCAGGCCTTTCTAATCGACCTGGCCGGGGTATCCTGGAAGGATATTGATCTCATCCCGTCAGTAGAGGATGCCTGGTCATTTTTTTTAAATGCCTTCCTCACCATCTTGAATAAGCATGCCCCATTCAAGAAATTTAGAACCAGGAACAGATATAGCCCTTGGTTCTCTCCTGACCTGACTGCCCTTAACCAACAGAAAAACATCCTATGGCGTTCTGCATTAGCATCGAACAGCCCCCGTGATATGCAACTTTTCAGGGAAGCCAGAAACCATTATACACAGGCAGTTAGAACAGCCAAGGCTAGCTTTTTCAAGCAGAAATTTGCTTCCTGCAACACAAATTCAAAAAAGTTCTGGGACACCGTAAAGTCCATGGAGAATAAGAACACCTCCTCCCAGCTTCCAACCGCTCTGAAGATAGGAAACACTGTCACCACCGACAAATCCACTATAATTGAGAATTTCAATAAGCATTTTTCTACGGCTGGCCATGCTTTCCACCTGGCTACCCCTACCCCGGACAACAGCACTGCCCTCCCCTCTGCTACTCGCCCAAGCCTTCCCCATTTCTCTTTCTCCCAAATACAGTCAGCTGATGTTCTAAATGAGCTGCAAAATCTGGACCCTTACAAATCAGCCGGGCTAGATAATCTGGACCCTTTCTTTCTAAAACTATCTGCTGAAATTGTTGCCACCCCTATTACTAGCCTCTTCAACCTCTCTTTCGTGTCGTCTGAGATCCCCAAAGATTGGAAAGCAGCTGCGGTTATCCCCCTCTTCAAAGGGGGGGACACTCTTGACCCTAACTGCTACAGACCTATATCTATCCTACCCTGCCTTTCTAAGGTCTTCGAAAGCCAAGTCAACAAACAGATTACCGACCATTTCGAATCCCACCACACCTTCTCCGCTATGCAATCTGGTTTCAGAGCTGGTCATGGGTGCACCTCAGCCACGCTCAAGGTCATAAACGATATCGTAACCGCCATCGATAGGAAACAATACTGTGCAGCCGTATTCATTGACCTGGCCAAGGCTTTTGACTCTGTCAATCACCACATCCTCATCGGCAGACTCGACAGCCTTGGTTTCTCTAATGATTGCCTCGCCTGGTTCACCAACTACTTCTCTGATCGAGTTCAGTGTGTCAAATCGGAGGGTCTGTTGTCCGGGCCTCTGGCAGTCTCTATGGGGGTGCCACAGGGTTCAATTCTTGGACCGACTCTCTTCTCTGTATACATCAATGATGTCGCTCTTGCTGCTGGTGATTCTCTGATCCACCTCTACGCAGACGACACTATTCTGTATACTTCTGGCCCTTCTTTTGACACTGTGTTAACAACCCTCCAGGCGAGCTTCAATGCCATACAACTCTCCTTCCGTGGCCTCCAACTGCTCTTAAATACAAGTAAAACTAAATGCATGCTCTTCAACCGATCGCTGCCTGCTCCTGCCCGCCTGTCCAACATCACTACTTTGGACGGCTCTGACTTAGAATATGTGGACAACTACAAATACCTAGGTGTCTGGTTAGACTGTAAACTCTCCTTCCAGACTCACATCAAACATCTCCAATCCAAAGTCAAATCTAGAATTGGCTTCCTATTCCGCAACAAAGCATCCTTTACTCATGCTGCCAAACATACCCTTGTAAAACTGACCATCCTACCAATCCTCGACTTCGGTGATGTCATTTACAAAATAGCCTCCAAAACCCTACTCAATAAATTGGATGCAGTCTATCACAGTGCCATCCGTTTTGTCACCAAAGCCCCATATACTACCCACCACTGCGACCTGTACACTCTCGTTGGCTGGCCCTCGCTTCATACTCGTCGCCAAACCCACTGGTTCCAGGTCATCTACAAGACCCTGCTAGGTAAAATCCCCCCTTATCTCAGCTCGCTGGTCACCATAGCAGCACCTACCTGTAGCACGCGCTCCAGCAGGTATATCTCTCTAGTCACCCCCAAAACCAATTCTTCCTTTGGACGCCTCTCCTTCCAGTTCTCTGCTGCCAATGACTGGAACGAACTACAAAAATCTCTGAAACTGGAAACACTTATCTCCCTCACTAGCTTTAAGCACCAGCTGTCAGAGAAGCTCATAGATTACTGCACCTGTACATAACCCATCTACAATTTAGCCCAAACAACTACCTCTTTACCTACTGTATTTATTTATTAATTTATTTTGCTCCTTTGCACCCCATCATCTCTGTCTCTACTTTGCACTTTCTTCCACTGCAAACCAACCATTCCAGTGTTTTTTAGTTTTTATTTTACTTGCTGTGTTGTATTCACTTCGCCTCCATGGCCTTTTTATATTTTTATTTATTTATACATATATTTGTTTGCCTTCACCTCCCTTATCTCACCTCACTTGCTCTCATTGTATATAGACTTATTTTTTTCACTGTATTATTGACTATATGTTTGTCTTACTCCATGTGTAACTATGTGTTGTTGTATGTGTCGAACTGCTTTGCTTTATCTTGGCCAGGTCGCAATTGTAAATGAGAACGTGTTCTCAATTTGCCTACCTGGTTAAATAAAGGTTAAATAAAATTAAAAAATAAAATTAAAAAAAATTTAAAAAAATGTCAGTGCAAAAAATAAGCCATCAGGTCAAAGGAATTGTCCGTAGAGCACTGAGACAGGACTGTGTCGAGGCACAGGGGAAGGGTACCAAAAAATGTCTGCAGCATTGAAGGTCCCCAAGAACACAGTGGCCTCCACCATTCTGAAATAGAAGAAGTTTGGAACCACCAAGACTCTTCCTAGAGCTGGCCACCTGGCCAAACTGAGCAGGGAGGTGACCAAGAAACCGATGGTCACTCTGATAGAGCTCCAGAGTCCCTCTGTGGAAATGGAAGAACCTTCCAGAAGGACAAGCATCTCTGCAGCACTCCATCAATCAGGCCTTTTATGGTAGAGTGGCCAGACAGAAGCCACTCCTCAGTAAAAGGCATATGACAGCCCCCTTGGAGTTTGCCAACAGACACCCAAAGGACTCTCAGACCACAAAGATTCTCTGGTCTGATGAAACCAAGATTGAACTCTTTGGCCTGAATGCCAAGCGTCAAGTCTGGAGGAACCCTGGCACCATCCCTATGGGGAAGCATGGAGGTGGCAGCATCATGATGTGGGGATGTTTTTCAGTGACAGGGACTGGGAGACAAGTCAGGATCGAGGCAAAGATGAACGGAGCAAAGTACAGAGTGATCCTTGATGAAAATCTGCTCCAGAGCGCTCAGGACCTCAGACTGGGTCGTAGGTTCACCTTCCAACAGGACAAAGACCCTAAGCACACAGCCAAGACAATGCAGGAGTGGCTTTGGTACAAGTCTCTGAGTGGCCAGCCAGAGCCAGGACTTGAACCCGATCGAGCATTTCTGGAGAGACCTGGAAATAGCTGTGCAGCAAAGCTCCCCATCCAACCTGACAGAGCTTGAGAGGATCTGCTGAGAAGAATGGGAGAAACTCCCAAATACAGGTGTGCCAAGCTTGTAGCGTCATACCCAAGAATACTCAAGGCTGTAATCGCTGCCAAAGGTGCTTCAATAAAGTACAGAGTAAATGGTCTGAATACTTATGTAAATGTAATATTTCAGTTTTATATTTTTTATAAATTAGCAAAAATGTCTAAAAACCTGTTTTTGCTTTGTCATTATGGGGTATTGTGTGTAGATTGATGGGGGGGGGGGGGGGGGGGGGGGATTTAATCAATTTTAGAATAAGGTTTTAAAGTATTTTTTTTTTGAAAAAGTCAAGGGGTCTGAATACTTTCCGAATGCACTGTAGCTTATACTGAATAGGCATCTAACCTTGAGGATAGGCCTATTTAGAGCTGTCCTTATAATAGACATGAACCCAAAAATGTGATTTAGTTTAATGAACCAAAGCAACTGCAGAATCTCTTTCTTCCTCACTCCTCTGGGCGATACAGTAGCTAAATGTGTCTTACTTTTGTGACCAACACCTTCAAAGGCAAATAAACGCTGCTAGAGGATAAGCCCACTTAGAAGAGAAGAGAGGGAGAGATTGTGCTAATTGCAAACCGTCAGTCATGCTGGAGGATATCTCTTTCAGTTAACTACCCCCCAACACCCCCTCAGCTACTGTACTGAAGGCTGTACTGCATGGCTACATGCTGACAATCCACCATTTTTTAAATTTAACTAGGCAAGTCAGTTAAGAACAAATTCTTATTTACAATGACGGCCAAGGAACAGTGAGTTAACTGCCTTGTTCAGGGGCAGAATGACAGATTTTTACCTTGTCAGATTTTTACCTTGTCAATTTAATCTAGCAACCTTTCGGTTACTGGTCCAACACTATAACCACTAGAATACATGCCACCATACAAACACATTCTCCCATGCTCTTCTGGGGAACAACAGGACAATACAATAAAATAATCTAAACATCATTAAAACTATAGAAGAATCATGCAATTGCCTATTTAAATTCTTTCTGTGGGTGAGAGCAAACTATGGTAATCATGAGCAATTCATTTAAAACATCAAGGTCAACCCTGTTATGTGAACTGAACTCTCGATTTAATATGGTGAAACTATTCCTTTCAAAACATTTGTCAAATTCTGGTGTTTTGGGGTGGGAAACTTGAGCATAACACGTCAACCCTGTTACCCATAAATAGACAGGTTAGACATTTTTTTACAATTAAACTTTTTTTTGTGAACCTTGCCACTCTCTGTTGCACACAACAAGCGTCCAGATATATGGTTGTTTTAAGATGAAATCGTCAACCCTGTTACATTCAACCATGTTACAGTCAACCCTGTTAGTTTATTTGTTATTAAATAGGCACTTACTATTATTATTTTTTTAAACCGCTTGAGATAGGAAAACATGTTTTTTAAAATTTATATAAACATGTTCAATTCATGACAGAATGCTAAAATCAGGTGAAATCATATTTTTTATTACAAAGTTACCCTTCTCAAAAGGCACTGAATTGGTGGAATGACCCTCATGCCACGCTCTCCTTGACTTAGGGTTAAAGCTAACATGTTTTAACACAAAGGAACTACAAAAACATCAGTGTCCAGAATTCCCATGCCACATATCTGGCAGTCCAACCTGAGCTGAATTGTTCAAGAATGATTCTTGTGTGGCCTGTTAAGCTTCAGAAAGCCGTAAAGGTCGTGGACTTTTGTTCATGAAAACTGGGCCATGTTCATGTGGCTGAAAGAAATCCAAATCCACTGCCAACGCAAGTCAATCAGTTCCCTAAAAACTAGGTCAGCCAATGGGAGAGCAGTATGAGGATGAGTTTATTATGAATGAGTGGAATATACACACGTCACCCCAGGGACCACTAGCGCCTCAGGTTGCGTCTCAATCCCATTTTCACTGGCAACCAGCATTGCAACCAAAATAACCAGTTTCTCAACATACACAATAGTGTACAAATGTCATAGTGTATTTTATATATTCAGCACCTGACTTCTGTATTCACATGTAAAGTATGGTTTCCCATTGCATAACTCATGTATTCTAATGACTAATCCCGATTTCTAGACATGCATGAATATGTCATGAATCAGTGGGTTTGTTCAAGGTTAGGGTATGCGTGACGTCATGTTAGATTAGATCCCACACACATCACAGCCACCTAAAATAGTCTGTAACCACAGGCTTTATGAAGATGAGGATGTGCTTTTATCATGGGAAGGACCTCCAGGTCACCATAGGCCACAGTTGTTGATGCCACAGGACAAGTTTCCACATGATTCTAAATCCTGATAGCTTAAAACATCAGGGCCCGTATTCTTAAAGCATCTTAAAGTAGGTTTACTGATCTCGGCTCAGGGCCATCTGTCCATGTGATTTTATTCTTCATGATCTAAAAGGTTAAACTGATCCTAAATCGGAACTTCTACTCATAAACGTAATATTATTGTGGATCCTCTGTCACCATAGCTAATATATGGAACGTTAGCATACCTGCTGTTGGCCCAAAAAATAGAACCAGTCCCTCAGTAACAGATGCCTCGGAACAAGAGCTACGTCTCAAATGGCACCCTATTCCACATTTGGTGCACTACTTTTGACCAGGGCCCATAGGGATCTGGTTAAAAGTAGTGCACTATATATGAAATAGGGTACCATTTGGAACACAAATCAGGCCTTCAGAAACAGATGCCTCAGCTAACTTCTTTTCCCTAGGGACAGCCTTGCAGGAATGATGTCTAAGCATTTTGGAGAATCACACCCAGAATCAATGTTTATAGGTGGAAGGAGAGCGATGGAAGAGGGTTTTATGGAGAGAGGGCCAAGAGGAGGACATATGCATATTTACTGTAGTGGTGGTTTGACCCCTCCCCACAATTGTGCTATATGTTATCTAAGATCGGTTGTATCAAATAAATGTTTTATTGGATAGAGAAGAGGGGTGGATTGAACCGCATCTACAGAGAAATTTGATTGGCTGAATAGACCAGAGAGATTCCTCGTCGTTGAAGTCACAGTTGAGTGAACTTCCAGACCTGTCAGATCACATCATGGCTCTAGATGTTTCCACATTAGGGATCGTGGAAATCACAGTCAATGCCAATGAAACCACACAGGCAGGCAACAGAATAGACATGCAGGCACAGACACGCTATCTCACTTGAGTACTGCGGGTATCATGCACACACAATCTCAGAGATGAGTTCTCACAAACAATTGCTAGTTACCTTACTCACACTGTGAGCACACACGCAGGAACAAACACGGATACACACACACACGCACACACACACTGTACATACAGACAAACTATACTCACACACACACACTATGTGGTGGAAGAGGTATGTTGTTCTATCCTCTATGACAGGTGATCCATGGTGACCTTTCCTGCCTGGTCTCACTTCATGTTTTACTCTGGCCATAACCAAGGAAGATCAGCCAGGACACACAACATCTCATCACTGCTGTGATGGTCACTCTAGTCATGCAGGGAGGCACTGGACGTGTCCTAAATGGCACCCTATTCCCTCTAAAGTGCATTACTTTTGCCCAGACCTGCATTATAGGGCTCTAGTCAAAAGTAGTGCACTATTCAGGAATAGGGTGTCATTTGGGACACAGTCACAATGACATTTATAACAGTCGATAGAGGCGTTTATGGTCTTCCTGTCAATAAATTAGCATGGAGTGACATTTAAATCAACCCAGAAGGAAAAGGAAAGAGAGAGAGAGACATACATACATACAGACAGACAGACAGACAGACAGACAGACAGACAGACAGACAGACAGACAGACAGACAGACAGACAGACAGACAGACAGACAGACAGACAGACAGACAGACAGACAGACAGACAGACAGACAGACAGACAGACAGACGGAGAGAGAGAGAGAGAGAGAGAGAGAGAGAGAGAGAGAGAGAGAGAGAGAGAGAGAGAGAGAGAGAGAGAGAGAGAGAGAGAGAGAGAGAGAGAGAGAGAGAGAGAGAGAGACAGAGAGAGAGACAGAGAGAGCGAGCGAGCGAGAGACAGCGACAGAGAGAGAGAGGTCATCACGTAACAATGTACATATTGCCAAAGCTTACTTTGGATTACTTACTTTGGATATTTACTTACTTTGGATATTTACAATATTAAGATAATAAGAATCAAAATTGTCAATGGGACCACAGTAACAACAATAACCAAGGGTCAAAATAACCATACATTGAACAATAACAATAGGCATACAATAGAGGATATGTGCAGGTTGATTGGTCTGTCAGACACTGTCCCTCATCTTATGGCAGGCAGCAATGTAGTGCGCTGCCAACCCACAGCTCCCTGCTTACTCTTGTGGCCAAGAGGTGAGCAATAGGTGAATCTCCCCAAAGAGTCCCCCCGTAACATATCATTGACAAAGTACAGACCCAGACTTCTACAGAGCTGCAACAGATCCCTTCCGTTTTTGTTGATGGTGCTGTCACTGTTGTTTCTATGGGGGAGATTAAGACGGTTAGAAACAGTATGGCCTGTAATAAAGCTGTCCCCTCGTGTGCTCGTTAGATCAGGTAGTGTTCCTGTGCCGCATTTGTGTCCCCACAGATGAGCACATTTCCCTGGGCCTGGAAATGGCACGTCTCTTCCTCAAGGGTGGGGAAGATCTCCTGAGTAATATGGGGATTCTGAGGGAGGGATATATATTGGGCAAAGGAACACATCTTTTTCTGGCAGTACAAGTTTTTTTTCTTTCAAGTTTTTTTCAGTTTTAACCAAATGTGATATTTACCAATTTTGAGGGGATCAATTAGATTTTGTAGTTCGGATTTGTACCAAATGTTCAGGCCTCCAGAGTATCTGCCTCTATTGACAGAGCTGTGTTTCTGTGATGGCACAATTACCTCTCTGTAGCCTGTGGGACAGTGAGTGACAATGTCAGCCTTATACCATGTCTCCTGCAGAATGATGACGTCAACATCTTTAAGGTTTTTGTTGAACTCCAGTGCTAAACTCTTCAGTCCAAAGGTTGATGAGTTTAGGCCCTGAATGTTCCACATGCTAACTGATAGTGATTTCATGTTGCAAAAGAAAGAATAGCAGTCAGAAAAACAGTAACTACTAACTATTAAGTTGTTAAGAGTGAGATAAACAGGATAACAGCTTACATTTTTTTCTGTTATATATATTCCTATTCATTGAACATGTAAACTTTTAGTACAATAGGTGTGTGTGTGTGTGTGTGTGTGTGTGTGTGTGTGTGTGTGTGTGTGTGTGTGTGTGTGTGTGTGCGTGCGTGCGTGCGTGCGTGCGTGTGTGCGTGCGTGTGTGTGTGTGTGTGTGTGCGTGTATGCGACCGTGTGAATTGAGAGAGAGGAGTGATAGAGCGAGTAATGTTTATTGCTTATTTCAATTTTGTTTATTAGAGAGAGAGAGAGAGAGAGAGAAAAAAACGCCATAAGATATGCTAAGTGCAACTGTCAGCTCTGCTTTACCTACAACCTGCTCCTCCTACAGCCAAACACACACACAAGCACGCAGACACACAACCACACACACACGCGCACACACGTGCACACAGACATGCACACACACAACACACACATACACATGCACACAACCACACACACGCACACACATGTGTACACACACACACACCGCACACACACATACATACACACACACCCTCACAACCAAACACACACATGCACACACACACGCCACACACACCATACACACACACATACAGTACCAAAACGTTTGGACACACCTACTTAATCAAGGGGTTTTCTTTATTTTTACTATTTTCTACATTGTAGAATAATAGTGAAGACATCAAAACTACGAAATAACACATGTGGAATCATGTAGTAAGCATAAAAGTGTTGAACAAATCAAAATAGATTTTAGATTTTAGATTCTTCAAAGTAGCCACCCTTTGCCTTGATGACAGCTTTGCACACGCTTGGCATTCTCTCAACCAACTTGATGATTGAGTTGGAGGCATGCGTGGCCACGCAGTCATGAGTGAACAGGGAGTACAGAAGGGGGCTGAGCACGCACCCTTATAGTTGTGGATCAGCGAAGTGGAGGTGTTGTTTCCTACCTTCACCCCCTGGGGGCGGCCCGTCAGGAAGTCCAGGACCCAGTTGCACAGGGCGGGGTTGAGACCCAGGGTCTTGAGCTTAATGATGAGCTTGGAGGGTACTATGGTGTTGAATGCTGATGTCACGCCCTGACCATAGATTGCTTTGTATGTTTCTATGTTTTGTTTGGTCAGGGTGTGATGTAGGTGGGCATTCTATGTTGTATGTCTACGTTGTCTGTTTCTGTGTTTGGCCTAGTATGGTTCCCAATCAGAGGCAGGTGTCAGTAGTTGTCTCTGATTGGGAGCCATATTTAGGTAGCCTGTTTTTCTTTGTGTTTTGTGGGTGGTTATTTTCTGTGTCTGTGTTTCACCATACGGAACTGTCTCGGTCGTTTGTCAGTTTATTGTTTTTGTTCATTGTTCAAGTATTCTTATTAAAATGGATACTTACCACGCTGCGCATTGGTCCTCCTCTTCTCATTCCAACGACGAGCGTTACAGAACCATCCACCACAACCGGACCAAGCAGCGTGGTACCCAGGAGCAGAGGGTTCAAGACTCCTGGACTTGGGAGGAGATCTTGGATGGCAAGGGACCCTGGGTACAGCCGGGAGAATATCGCCGCCCCAAGGCAGAGCTGGAGGCAGCGAAAGCCGAGAGGCGGCATTATGAGGAGCTAGCACGGCAGCGCGGCCGGGACGAGAGGCAGCCCCAAAAATGTCTTGGGGGGTGGGCACACGGGGAGTGTGGCTAAGCCAGGTAGGAGACCTGCGCCAACTCCCCGTGCTTACCGTGGAGAGAGGTGGACCGGGCAGGCACCGTGTTATGCCGTGAGGCGCACGGTGTCCCCGGTGCGCAGGCTTAGCCCGGTGCGTTACATCGCAGCGCCTCATATCGGCCGGGCTAGAGTGGGCATCGAGCCAGGTGCCATGAAGCCGGCTCAGCGCATCTGGTCTCCAGTGCGGTCTATTCCACCTCGCCGCACTGGCCTGGCTACGGGGAGTATCCAGCCAGGTAGGATTGTGCAGGCTCGGTGCTCGAGACCTCCAGTGCGCCTCCACGTTCCGGTCTATCCGGTGCCTCCTCCACGTACCAGGCCTCCGGTGGCAGCCCCACGCACCAGGCTGTCTCTCCGTCTCTTTCCTCCAGGTGCTCCCGTCTGTCCAGCGCTGTCAGAGTCTCCCTCCTGTCCAGCGCCACCTGAGCCGCCCTCCTGTCCAGCGCCGCCTGAGCCGCCCTCCTGTCCAGCGCCACCTGAGCCGCCCTCCTGTCCAGCGCCGCCTGAGCCGCCCTCCTGTCCAGCGCCGCCTGAGCCGCCCTCCTGTCCAGCGCCGCCTGAGCCGCCCTCCTGTCAAGCGCCGCCTGAGCCGCCCGTCTGTCCTGAGCCGCCTAAGCCGCCCGTCTGTCCTGAGCCGCCTGAGCCGCCCGTCTGTCCTGAGCCGCCTGAGCCACCCGTCTGTCCTGAGCCGCCTGAGCCGCCCGTCAGTCAGGGGCCGCCTGAGCCGCCCTTCAGTCCAGAGGCGCCTGAACCGCCCGTCAGTCCAGAGGCGCCTGAGCCGCCCTTCAGTCCAGAGGCGCCTGAGTCGCCCTTCAGTCCAGAGGCGCCTGAGCCGCCCTTCAGTCCGGGGCTGCCCCTCAGTCCGGAGCTGCCCCTCAGTCCGGAGCTGCCCCTCAGTCCGGAGCTGCCCCTCAGTCCGGAGCTGCCCCTCAGTCCAGAGGCGCCCCTCAGTCCAGAGGCGCCCCTCAGTCCAGAGGCGCCCCTCAGTCCAGTGGTGCCCTTTATTAGGGTCCCCAGTCCAAGGTCGGTGGCAAGGGTCGCCGCGCCAATGACGCCACTTAAGCGGGCTAAGACAATGGTGGAGTGGGGTCCATGTCCCGCGTCAGAGCCGCCACCGCGGACAGATGCCCACCCAGACCCTCCCCTATAGGTTCAGGTTTTGCGGCCGGAGTCCGCACCTTTTGGGGGGGGGGGTACTGTCACGCCCTGACCATAGATTACTTTGTATGTTTCTATGTTTTGTTTGGTCAGGGTGTGATGTGGGGGGGCATTCTATGTTGTATGTCTAGGTTGTCTGTTTCTGTGTTTGGCCTAGTATGGTTCCCAATCAGAGGCAGGTGTCAGTCGTTGTCTCTGATTGGGAGCCATATTTAGGTAGCCTGTTTTTCTTTGTGTTTTGTGGGTGGTTATTTTCTGTGTCTGTGTTTCACCATACGGAACTGTCTCGGGCCGTTTGTCAGTTTATTGTTTTTGTTCATTGTTCAAGTATTCTTATTAAAATGGATACTTACCACGCTGCGCATTGGTCCTCCTCTTCTCATTCCAACGACGAGCGTTACAGCTGAGCTGTAGTCAATGAACAGCATTCGTACATAGGTATTCCTCTTGTCCAGATGGGATAAGGCAGTGTGCAGTGCGATGGCGACGGCATCGTCTGTGGTTCTATTGGGGCGGTAAGTAAATTGAACTGGGTCTAGGGTGTCAGGTAAGATAGAGGTGATATGATCATTGACTAGTCTCTCAAAGCATTTCATGATGACAGAAGTGAGTGCTATGGTGCGATAGTCATTTAGTTCAGTTACCTTAGCTTTCTTGGGTACAGGAACAATGGTGGTCATCTTGAAGCATGTGGGGACAGCAGACTGGGATAGGGAGAGATTGAATATGTCCGTAAACACACCAGCCAGCTGGTCTGAGCATGCTCTGAGTACGCGGGCAGGGATGCCGTCTGGGCCGGCAGCCTTGTGAGGGTTAACACACTTAAATGTCTCACTCATGTCGGAGAGCCTACAGAGAAGGAGAGCCTACAGCCCTTAGTAGTGGACCACGTGGGTACACAGTGGGTACAACATCTCCTATACACTTCCTTATAAACTCAGTCACTGTATCAGTATATTCGTCACTGTTATTCTCGGAGGCTACCTGGAACATTTCCCAGTCCGCGTGATCAAAACAATCTTGAAGCGTGGATTCTGATTGGTCAGACCACCATTGAATAGTCCTTAGCACGGGTACTTCCCGTTTGAATTTCTGCCTACAGGAAGGGAGGAGCAAAATGGAAGGGAAGGCGGGGGAGGGCCTTGTAGGCCGTGGCAGTGGTCGAGTGTTTTAGCAGCGCGAGTACTACAGTTAATATGTTGATAGAACTTTGGTAACGTTTTCCTCAAATTTGTTTTGAATATGAACACTCACGCACGTGCAGACAAACTAACACACACAAACAGACACACAGGTCCCTAATTAATTGTGTTGGCTGTAGCAGGGAGACTGTGCCAGAGCTCTCTATCTGACTCAGCACCAACAGGCCGGAGATGAGATGGCACGAGATGGGATTGGATGAGAGGACAGGACAGAAGGGGGGAGGAGAGGAGGGGAGTGGATTCCAAATCTGACTGGACCTGTCACACTTCAGTGAGCCTGACCGCATTCACCCTCTCTCTTTCTCTCTCTCACCCCTGACTTTGTCTCTGTCTCTCCCTCCATCTCCCATTCACCCTCTCTCTTTCTCTCTCTCACCCCTGACTTTGTCTCTGTCTCTCCCTCCATCTCCCATTCCCTCTCTCCCTTTCTCTCTCTGCCACTATCTATCCCATTTCCTCTCTCCCTTTCTCTCTCTGCTTCTCTCTCTCGCATTCCCTCTCTCCCTTTCTCTCTCTGCCTCTCTCTCCCATTTCCTCTCTCCATTTCTCTCTCTGCCTCTCTCTCTCCATTTCTCTCTGCCTCTCGCTCTCCCATTTTCTCTCTTTCTCATATTATTCTATGTCATCCTTCCAGTTCTCTATCCAGTTCTCCCACTCCACTCTCTCTCTCTCTCTCTCTCTCTCTCTCTCTCTCTCTCTCTCTCTCTCTCTCTCTCTCTCTCTCTCTCTCTCTCTCTCTCTCTCTCTCTCTCTCTCTCTCTCTCTCTCTCTCTCTCTCTCTCTCTCTCTCTCTCTCTCTCTCTCTCCTCTTCACAGTAGTATGTCACCTGACATTTATTCTGCACTAAACAAACCCACTCTGTTGCAGCAGTGTGCACCTGACATTTCTTCTGTAGAGCAAACCTTTCTCCAATTAGCACACAACACAACAGCCCTTTTGTTTGTGTGAGATGGCTGAAACAAATGCATTTCTGCTGCCACTGACAAAGCCTGTCAAGTCTCCTGACTACACCCATCTAGCAGACTGTTCAGGGTAAAATTGCTTTGACACGAGTTCGACCTCACTTGTTGTTCCGACACTCTCTGTCATTTGGGGTTTAGTCTGTGAGAGGTGCGTGAGACAAGAAAGCAGAGGTGGGAGATAGATGAGGAGAAAGGTGGGAGAGAGGAGAGAGGTGGGAGAGAGGAGAGGAGAGAGGTGGAAAAGAGGAGAGGAGAGAGTTGGGAGAGATGAGAGGAGAGAGGTGGAAAAGAGGAGAGGAGAGAGGTGGAAGAGAGGAGATGAGAGAGATGGTAGAGAGAAGAGGAGAGAGGAGAGGTGAGAGGAGATGAGAGAGGTGGGAGAGGGGAGAGGAGAGAGGAGAGGAGAGAGGACAGGAGAGGGGTGGAAGAGATGAGAGGAGAGATGAATTCATCAGTGTGTGAAAAACTGCAGCCTCCATACTGTAGCTCTCCTCTCCACTCCTCTCCTTTCCTTTCCTTACCTCTCCTTTCCTTTCCTTACCTTACCTCTCCTCTCCTCTCCTCTCCTCTCCTCTCCTCTCCTCTCCTCTCCTCTCCTCTCCTCTCCTCTCCTCTCCTCTCCTCTCCTCTACTCTACTCTCCTCTCCTCTTCTCCCCTTACCTCTCCTGTCCTCCCCTCCCCTCCTGTCCCCTCTCCTCTCTTCTGCTCGTATCTCCTCTCCTCTCCTCCCCTTCCCTCCCCTCTTCTCCGCTCCTCCCCTCTTCTCTCCTTTCCTCCCTCACTGTAAACTGTTTACATCAGATCAGAGGCTCTGACTGTATCCTTTTGGATATACTGCCATCTGTTGGTTATATTGTATCAGTCCTGAAATGATGCACTGCTGATGCTTTAGAAACAAGCCCCATGAATTCTTATCATTGGTTGGAACGGTTCTAGGAATATTCAAGTCAACATGAAGTTGATTATGTTTTTGAGATTTTTATTTTAATTACTTGTATTGAGCCTATGTACATTAGCAGCTTTATGCTAACATTGATGATATCCGCAATCAATGTTATGTAATTTTAAGTGCAAACAGAAGCCACGATTTGCGAGACTTTCTTTCAAAGTAAAGGAATGCAGACCACATATCAGGCCCAAAGAATCCTTTAGTGGGATTGCCAGATTGGGTGGGTTGCCAGGTAATTTCCCCCCTGTGGTCACTCATTCACTCCACTGCCAGCGCACATCACAATGAGTTTGTAATGCAACTAGCGTTGGAATCCTGTCTCCATGCCTCTCCAAAGCCCCCCCCCCCCCCCCCCTCTCCCAGGCTGCTGAGGGGAGAACGGCTCATAATAATGGCTGGAACGGAGAAAATGGAATGGCATCAAATCATGTTTATGATGTTTTTAACACCATTCCACTGATTCCACTCCAGTCATTACCACGAGCCCGACCTCCCCAAATAAGATGCCCCCAACCTCCTGTGCCACACACACCCCTCCCTCCTCTCCCCAAAGCCCAGAGCAGACAGACACAGAGTTAAATAAAGCCCCTGTGATTAAAGAGGGCTCAAAGAGAAGATTACATTTTTATTGAATGATATGATGATGATATAGATACATTACAATATCTAAGTCACCTAATAGTCTGATAGTTTAGATTTTCCACAAGTGTATTGAATTTCCAAGATGTAATAAAAGGTTTTCTTCTTCCCTTTTTTTCTTTTTTATGACAGGATTGTGGGTATAAATTAAGATTTAACTCTTATTATCAGAGAAGAACATATTATTTTACATTATAAATATTTGGCTTCGGCACACGAAAAAAATTGAGTAGATAAAGAAATCGAATGGTACCCTATTCCGTACAGAGTGCACTACTTTTGATCAGATTCCCATACTAAAGTAGTGCACTTTAAAGGTAACAGGGTGCTATTTGGGATACAGAGTGGCGCCACAGAAACCCATCAGACAAATCTAGGAAAGAATGTCCGACAGAGGAAAAGGAGAAAGGCAACCCTCCCCTTCTATTCACACTCTCCCATTGTATGGTGGTTTACCTTGGGTGCCATGGCAACAGCATGGTACCTTTTAGCATAGCACATCTGATGACTTGATCCAGCTTTAGTATTGGTTAACATAAACACTGAAATAGCCATTATAACGCCTTATAAAGCAGTATAACGTATTTAACCTCTCCTGGGTGTATTGCTCTGATTAATAGGCTATTCCCTGTGATCCAAACGCAGTACAGGGCCCTCTAATGCATCACTCACAGAGAGTGCGGTCTGTCTGTCCGGCTGTCCATCAAACGTCCGCCCGTCAACCGTTCGTTCATCCGTCCGTCCGTCCGTCTGTCTAACTACCGTCCGTCTGTCCTTCTGTCCGTTTGTCTGTCTGTCCATTTGACAATCTGTCCGTCCATCAACTGTCCTTCTGTCCGTTTGTCTGTCCGTCCGTCTGTCTGTCCGTCTTTCGGTCCGTCTGTCGGCGAGATGGGGCTCCATTCACATTTCTCTCATATCACTGGTCACCAACAGTAGGCTAGATAATAGTGGCATCCCCAAACAATACCCCAGGACTAGAATGTGGAATGCCTCTGTACTCAAAAAAAGAGATGGATGGCCTGATTCTGTCACTGTATTCCGTCGCTGACCTCAGAGGGATGAGAGGGAGTGTCCGACAGCATATCAAGTACAATACATTGTTGTACATATTGTACATACCTTGTCAATACGTTGCTGCTCAATAGTCCTTCAAACGCTTCCACACACATGCATGCACGCATGTGCACAATGATAATATCTTCATCCTTTCCACTGCCTTCCCCTACAGTGGGCTGTGGAAGACTACACTAGAGAGATACTGGAGGCTGTACTGCATTCTTCTTTAAGTAGGTCAGGTGAGCTCACTCATAACTACACAGCCAGTGTATAATGAGAATGGCGGTCCAGGAACGCCTGACCAGTCAAACACATCACTGACTGACCAACACCACATTGTGTCACCCAGGTAAGTAATCCTTTTCCAAGCCAGAACAGCCCGTAGGGCAGGAGACTAACTCCTGTTTCTGTAGCGTGACGCAGCTCGATATACAAGTACTCACCTTGGACAGGACACTAGTAAACCAGGTAAGTGTGACAATGAAGATAATGTGAAAATGTTATATTTTTTATGTATTGAGTTATTGCCTCGTATTGAATATGCAGAAGAACCCTTTTGCAAGCCTGCAAGGAGACTCAAGCATTGACTCTAGCAGAGACAGATCCCCCGATAGCACATATGATGTGAGCGCAGCGGTCAGTCTGCTTGACCAGACTATTGTGACTCTGGATCCAGGATTATAATTGACCAGACTAATGTGACTAAGGATCCAGGACTGTAATTGACTGGACTATTGTGACTGGATCCAGGACTATAATTGACCAGACTATTGTGACTCTGGATCCAGGATTATAATTGACCAGACTAATGTGACTAAGGATCCAGGACTATAATTGACTAGACTATTGTGACTCTGGATCCATGACTATTGACAACAGCCCATAGTGGGCACTGTTGATCTGTCTATTCCCCTAGGTCTCGCTCTCTGTGGCACCAGGGTGCTTTGACGTGTCTTTGTCTCTGAGATGCTGGAAAACAAACCAGCAGTAGGGGCTGGAGAGCTCTGGAGTGCACTCGCCCATCCCCCATTCCTCTCTCTTGCACATCAACTGAGAAAGTACTATTCCGCTGTAAGTGTGTGGAGTTGGGGGTGTATGTGGGCGGGCATGACTGGGAATGTGTGTGAGTGGCTGAGTGCTTTCGTGTTTAGGGGATGGCAAAGAAAGCGGTTGAGCTTTTAAAATACGGTAATCCACCAGAAACCGTAATACAGAAGAACCGATGTACATGTGAATTCATATCTGTTAATATTCAGCCATCAGTTTTTATCCACACGGGATGAAGAGGTCAAGGAGATAAAGAAAATGAGAGAGTGATAGATCTAGTGACAGTAGCTACATGACTCGGGCTGTTTCCCAGAGTAGCCCACTAAATGATCGCCACCAGACTCTTCATCAACCATCTCCCTGACCACCTGATCAAGCCATGAACTGTCTCCCTCCATCTTTGGAGGACGCATGAACTCAAAAGACTTGACCTCTTTTGGTTGACCTTTACTATAGCTAGGATACTCATGATGATGTATTGGTTGTTTGTTTTCTGCTTTTGAAGCGCTTTGTGATTGCTATGAAAAGCGCTATAGGAATTGTATAACGTATTATTATTATTAATTATATCTGGTCCCCTGGCTGTCTCTCCACTGAGACTTGGCTGTATATGATGTGGTTGATTGTAAAAGAGAGGGGCGTAGAGAGGAAGGAGGGAAAGAGAAGGATAGAGGGACATTAGTTCCCCTGGCTCTCTCTCCAGTGTGACTTGGCTGTGTGTGGTGTGGTTGTCAGTGTTCAGCTGTCCTGCTCTCCTCCCATGTGAGATGTCTTTCTCCCGAGGGAGCAGCAGACAACAGAACAGATGACCAGTGTGCTCTCCATCCGCCAATCTCTCTCTCTACGTATGTCTCTCTCAATGCCTAGCATTTGTTCTCCTTTATCTTTTTGTCTGTCTGTCTTTCAGTTTATTGCTGTCTCTGTTGATCTCTCTCCCTCCCTCTCTCTTTTTGTCAGCCATGAAAGTGTCTAAGAGTCTTATGTATTTTTCCATTTTACTAGCCACATGCACCTGCGCATTGACAGGCCAAAGGGCTTGGCAGCGAACTCATTATTCTCTTTATAGCAAGAAGGTATTAGCAGAGACTGAATGCATTACATGACAGTTATTTATATCAGCTGGTGCTTACTCGCAATCAATGTCATTGAAGGCAGTGCAAAATGCTATCTCATTGAGAAGCTGTCCAAACCACAGCAAGGCAAAAGGATGATGTGGGTAAGGCCTGTAACAGGTGGAAGGCAAACAACCACGTAACAAAACACTGGCAATGTATTAGAACACAGCTGCGTGACATTTCTACATTTCGTTCCTTAACAAGACTTTTCCATTTGTGTTTTGTTTTCCATCTTCAAACAGGAAACAATGTCAGTTCCTCCTTCGAACACAACTGATTGGTTGAGTTGTATCCAGGGTGAATTTGTTTATTTCATGGCTCCCCACGACAGACTGTGTGTGGGAGACCCAAATGTGCTGCTGGTGATCCGTCCAGGGAAAAGACAGAACTCTAGTCAGATCCCGACCACAGATTGTGCATGTATTTCTAGTCATAATAGAGTGAATGGGGAATATGTCGTGTTGACGAGGGTGGCGTGTTCGGAGGCGAATGTAGTGGTGGAATGTCCCACACTTTCCCCCTTTCTAGTTGTCTGTCTGCCTGTCTGCTTCCCTCTCTGCTTGCCGGTCTCCATCTGCCTGCCTGTCTCTCTCCCTGTTGTTACACTTACTACCTGTCTCTCTGCCTTCCTGAATGTCTGCCCTTTCTCCCTACCTTGCTGTCTCTTTGGCTGTCTCTCTCCCTGACTGCCTGTCTGCCCTCAGCAATGTGTCCTCTCCCTCATCTGTGTGTGTGGGGGTGGTGGTGACCAGCCTGCAACCTGTTAGTGCATTCTGTCCCTCTTAGCTAAGGCCCTCAGGCATGTGTGGCTCTGGTGAGAGCTAGATCAGCAACGACCTCCTCCTAGAGAGTGACATCATCAGAGAGTATGCGGACACTGTCATCCATCCTTAGTCAACAACATCTCTTGAACTCACACACTGACTTGTTGAAACTTTTGTGTTCAATTATTGAAGATTTTGTATTGGATACAAACTACACTTCTGGGTTTCTCACCTTAGGACACAAAATGCTTACTATTACATAATAATATATTGCTTACTTATTGTAACACACCATCAAGAGTAAATCCAATAAGCATTTCTACTAGGATTTTTACTAGGATCATTTCTTCTCTGTAGTGATAGCTTGTGAGAGGAGCTAGCTATGTGCAGGACCTATCTTTAGATTAGAGCTAGAAGAGTGAGTTGGAGAGGGTTCAGCTGGTTGCCATGGATACATTTTATATCTGCCTGAGGCTCCCAGGGCTGTAGTTAGTGTGAACGATGTGTGGATGTGGTGTTGAGTACTGCACTCTGTGAACAAGAGTTTATATGTAAAATTCCTCAACTGGTATAACAAGATTATTGGTGAAAGCAGATCAGTTAGCAGTTAACAGTTTGTGTTAACAATGACTGTAGGTGTAGTTGTGGGCGGCGTGTCCAACATTTACTGGCCGATTCAAAAACATTTTACCCTTACGGAAAACCCACATAATTTCACATGTGGAAAATCACATGATTTCACGTGTTAAATTACCACATGTTTTGCACATGTAAAATTGTATTTGACATGCAAAATTTCACGTGAAATCATGTGAAACCATGTGGTTTTCGAACACTTCACATGATGATATTTTATATGAAGTTTCACATGTGGATTTTCACTTGTGATCACATAACCTTTCACATCAGCCCCACCTACATGTACAGATGACCTCAACTAGCCTGTACCCCCGCACACTGACTCGGTACAGAGTTAATTTGATTTGACATGTGAAATCATGTGAAACCATGTGGTTTTGGAACACTTCAAATGTGATGATATCAAGTGTATATTTTTCACATGAGATTTCACAGGTGATGCCCTGCAAACAAAAATCAGTCATTAGGATGTCCTTGAAACATCACACAGTTTTCAACTTACATATTTGGTTACATTGAGTATGTTCATTTTTACATTATTTATTATTCAATATGTGAAGAGGTTTTTAAAATGGGATTTGAACTCTCAACCTCTTGGTTGACAGCATTCCGATCTTCCTGCTACACCACCATTTCTGGGTCAATAACTCATTTCACATGCATTCCTACACTTTGAACTTCAAAGTCATTCTCGGATAAAACATGATAATATTCTCCACCATTTGACAATTATACAGAAAACACTCAAATTGCTGAAATAAGTCAATTAAATCAATGATGAGAGAATAGTCAGATTAACTGAGAACTAAAATAGCAGTGCAGATGTCACTCTTTTGCTAAGTGCAGAGATGTATTATAGGTACTGAATGTGGAGAGAACTTCTGAGAATGCTATTGACTTTGTGATGCAGCAGGAAGATCAGCGTATCCCAAATCCAGAGGTTGTGAGGTGAAATCCCACGGGGAGTTATATTGTACAAGTTCAGCACTAAGTGTTCACGTCAAATTGGTTAAAGATTTGTACACTTTTTTTTAAGGCTAAACAGCGTATCACTTACCTTAAAATATTGTGGGGAATATTGTATAATGGCGCCGGAGGGGATGCCTGACGTTTTATGTGTGCCTGTGCTATTGTGCTATTTTGTTTGTTTTTTCACATTGTTTGTAATTTATTTTGAACTTATTTTGTACTTCATGTTAATGCTACCGTCTCTTAATACCAAAATGAACTTCTGGACATCAGAACAGCGATTACTCTCCTCAAACTGGACAAAGATTATTTTCTTTAATGAGTCCGAAGCGAAGGATATACTGCTTTCTCAAGGAACCGGCCCAATCCCCGTAATTTGCGTGAAGAAAAGACGGAGAAAGACGAGGGGCGTGGGTGTGTGTCTAATATTATTATTAATAATGTCTAATATTAAAGAAGTCTCGAGGTATTGCTCGCCTGAGGTAGAGTACCTTATGAAAAGCTGTAGACCACACTATCTACTAAGAGAGTAGATAATGTACTCATCTATATTATTCATAGCCGTCTATTTACCACCACAAACTAATGCTGGCAGTAAGACCGCACTCAACTAGCTGTAGAAGACCATAAGCAAACAAGAAAATGCTCATCCAGAAGTGGCGCTCCTAGTGGCCGGGGCATTTAATGCAGGCAAACTTAAATCCGTTTTACCTCATTTCTAGATGCAACCAGAGGAAAAAAAACACTAGACCATCTTTACTCCACACACAGAGACACATATAAAGCTCTCCCTCGCCCTCCATTTGGCAAATCTGACCATAATTATATCCTCATGATTCCTGCTTACATGCAAAAACTAAAGCAGGAAGTAGCAGTGACTCTCTCAATACTGAAGTGTTCAGATGACGCGGATACTACGCTACAGGACTGTTTTGCTAGCACAGACTGGAATATGTTCCCAGGATTCATCCAATGGCATTGAGGAGTATATCACCTCAGTCATTGGCTTCATCAATAAGTGCGTCGACGACTTCGTCCCTACAGTGACAATACGTACATATCCCAACCAGAAGCCACTTTCAAGAAGCAGGACACTAATCTGGACGCTTACAAAAAATCCTGCTACACCCCCTCAGACGAACCATCAAACAGGCAAAGCGTCAATACAAGATTAAGATTGAATCGTACTACACCGGCTCTGACACTCGTCAAATGTAGCAGGGCTTGAAAACTATTACGGACTACAAAGGGAAACCCAGCCGCGAGCTACCCAGTGACGCGAGCGTACCAGATTAGCTAAATGCCTTTTATGCTCACATTGAGGAAGCAACACTGAAGCATGCATGAGAGCACCAGCTGTTCCGGATGACTGTGTGATAACGCTCTCGGTAGCCGATGTGAGCAAGACCTTTAAACAGGTCAACATTCACAAGGCCACGGGGCCAGACGGATTGCCAGGACGTGTGCTCCAAGCATGCGCGGGCCAACTGGCAAGTGTCTTCATTGACATTTTCAAACTCTCCCTGACCGAGTCTGTAATACCCACATGTTTCAAGCAGACCACCATAGTCCCTGTACCCAAGGAAGAGAAGGTAACCTGGCTAAATGATTACCTCCCCATAGCACTCACGTCGGTAGCCATGAAGTGCTTTGAAAGGCTGGTCATATCTCACATCAACAGCATCATCCCGGATACCCTAGACCCACTCCAATTTGCATACCGCCCCAACAGATCCACTGCCCTTTTCCACCTGGACAAAAGGAACACCTATGTGAGAATACTGTTAATTCACTACAGCTCAGCGTTCAACACAATAGTGCCCACAAAGCTAATCCCTATGCTAAGGACCCTGTGACTAAACACCTCCGTCTGAAACTGGATCCTGGACTTCTTGACGGGCCGCCCCCAGGTGGTAAGGGAAGGCAACAACACGTCTGCCAAGCTGATCCTCAACACTGGGGCCCCTCAGGGGTGTGTGCTTAGTCCCCTCCTGTACATCCTGTTCACCTTACAACTGCGTGGCCCAACACAACTCCAATACCATTCATTAAGTTTGCTGACGACACAACAGTGTTAGGCCTGATCACCGACAACAATGAGACAGCCTATAGGGAGGAGGTCAGAGTGGCAGTGTGGTGCCAGGACAACAACCTCTCCCTCAATGTGAGCAAGACAAAGAAGCTGATCATGGACTACTGGAAAAGGTGGGCCGAACAGGCCTACATTAACATCGAAGGGGCTGTAGTGGAGCGGGTCGAGAGTTTCAAGTTCCTTTGTATCCACATCACCAACAAACTATCATGGTCCAAACACACCAAGACAGTCGTGAAGAGGGCATGACAACACCTTTTCCCCCTCAGGAGACTGAAAAGATTTGGCATGGGTCCCCAGATCCTTAAAAGGTTCTACAGTGGCACCATCGAGAGCATCTTGACTGGTTACATCACCGCCTGGTATGGCAACTGCTCGGCATCTGACCATAAGGTGCAACAGAGGGTAGTATGTACGGCCCAGTACATCACTGGGGCCAAGCTTCCTGCCATCCGGGACCTATATATTAGGCGGAGTCAGAGAAAAGCCCAAAATATTGTCAAAGACTCCAGTCACCCAAGTCATAGACTGTTTTCTCTGCTCGGCAAGCGGTACCGGAGCGCCAAGTCTAGGACCAAAAGGCTCCCATACCCCCAAGCCATAAGGCTGCTGAACAATTAATAAAATGGCCACCCGTACTATTTACATTGACACCTCCCCTCCATTAGTTTTTTCTTCACTGCTGCTACTCGCTGTTTATTATCTATGCATAGTCACTTCACCTCCACCTCTATGTACAAATTAACTTGAATAACCTGTACCCCTGCACATTGACTGCTGTATATAGCCTCTTTATTGTAATTTTATTATGTTTTACTTTTGTTTATTTGGTAAATATTTTCTTAACTCTTTCTTGAACTGCACTGTTGGTTAAGGGCTTGTAAGCATTTCACGGTAAGGTCTACACCTGTTGTATTCGGCGCATGTGACAAATAAAATTTGATTTGAAAACCCCCATACCATTTCATTACTCCCCTTACAAAAAAACTTGTGAAAGTTTTCACATGTTGAGCTGACATGTTTACATGTGAAAACAAAAGAGAAACATGTGAGGTTAATTGTTCACATGTGAAACCATTAAACAACACCTTTTCACATGTGAGGAGAATAACATGTTTTCACCTCACATGTGAATTGTAATTTCATATGTAGAAAATTTCACATGTGAAAATAACATTTTCACTTTCACATGTGAAAAACTTTTACGTGAAAATGTACCTCTCACATATGAAATTGCATTTTCACAACTGAAGAACATTCACAATTGAAAATAGAATTTTCAGTTTTCAAATGTTGTCACGTGTCATCTCACGGTATCCCATGTTGAAATGTTGCATCCCCATCTTGTCACATTTATTTCACATGAGATCATGTTTTCACGTGCTCAAATGTTTTCACGTCGCATTTACATTTCACATGTTATCACATTAACTTCACATAAGATCATGTGATCACGTGATATGTATTTGTTTTTCCTTGCTAACATTTTGCTGTTATTGCTGTAACCGAGTTGAGCTGGTTACACTGACCCCTCTCTCACTTTTATTACAGTTTGTATGTTCTGTTACACTAACATGAGTCTGGTATCTATGTCATTGTAGGAGTGTTACTGATGGAACACCATGTTGTATTGGTCCCCTACTACACTAATGGTAGTCTGGTCAGTGGCCACACTCAGACAGGACTCCTAACAACACAGCAGAGCAGAGTCTTTTGAAGCTCATTTTGGAGTGGAGTAATTTACTAATTGTGTGTCAGCACTGATGTCTGTGGATGTCCATCAGGGGCAAGAACAGCTGATCACACTAACATAGGGGCAGAGGGGTGAGGGACAGACTCACACTGACTGAGTGAAGAGGTTTAACATGTACCATTTATCATTGTGTTGCAGTAGTGTTGTTGAGATTGTATACAATGTCTGTCTGTGTGTCTGTGTGTGTGTGTGTGTGTGTGTGTGTGTGTGTGTGTGTGTGTGTGTGTGTGTGTGTGTGTGTGTGTGTGTGTGTGTGTGTGTGTGTGTGTGTGTGTGTGTGTGTGTGTGTGTGTGTGTGTGTGTGTGTGTGTGTACGCGCGCGCACGCTCACGTGTACATGTGTGTGTGGAATTGAGCCATTGTTTTGGCATTGGTATGCTGGCAGGCAGATGGTTGAGCAGCTCCACTGTGACAGGCTCATATGCAGCTGAGGGGGCTGAGAGAGAGAGAGAGAGAGAAAGAGAGAGAGAGAGAGAGAGAGAGAGAGAGACAGAGAGTGAGAGCGAGCGAGCGCGAGCAGCGGCATTCCACTAGTCAGAGCTAACCCTATCTCAACCCCCAGCCTACCTGCTATCTTCTCACAGACAGTGATGCAGGATTCCACCACACTGTGCTGAGAGTGAGCTCCTTCTGCTTCTGACACACCACACAACACATCACACAACTCTCTTCTCAGCCAAACACAACCGGTGAGTCTCTACCTTTTCTGTGTTAGTTTTTCTGTGCTTATTGGGCTGTTCATTTCTGGCTTTTTGCTTGTTTCTAGTAGAAGTAGTAGCAGCATGTTTTCTGTGAGTGGACTTTTGGGATGGCTCATACTGTTAGCATCATAGGATTGCAACTGGTAGTATCCTGATTCTGTTCTTCAGTTTGGTTGAAATATAAAGACAACACAGCCTAACTGTTTCTCTGGTTCGTGAGGTGGCTAGCTAACTGCACTGTTGTTGTTCCTGGTATAAAAAGATCATGCCAAGGGGTCTCTTGATTGAGTAATCTTTTAATCTGTGTAATCCTGGACATTTGTGCTCCGCTGTCCGATTCTCCCCATGGGGGGTCTCTCAATCGTCTGTCAGTCTGGGCATTAAGCAAAACACTTTCCTTTCTAGACACAATCTGAAAGCCCGAAGAGTCACCCTCGAACTAACTAACTGGACCAGATGTAACTAACATAGTTCCTCTCCACTTAGTAGTTTAGTAGTTTCTCTATCCATTTATTACTGGATGGGAGTGTCTTTACGTTTTAGTTCATGCTTTGTGGATATTGTCCATGACATGTACCCAGACACAAATACACTAAGAAAACATTAACACCCACACACACGCAAATGTGGCAAACAAACACACAAATCACCTCCTTACTCTGTACACCCACATACTGAATCTCATCACCGTAGAGAGATTCTGTAGTTGAGTGAAGAAAATTACTTCATAGAAACACTATTACACGGATTTTGGTACTGTTCTCATAGCCCAAAGAGCTATGAGGCCGTCATTGTAAATAAGAATTTGTTCTTAACTGACTTACCTAGTTAAATAAAGGTTAAAAAATGGAGGAAGGAAAGAGTGGTGGTATTCATGCAGGTTGAGATGATAAAGGGTGTACTGTAGTGTAAGGGACAGTCTACAGCCAGTGGTAAATGTACAAACAGTGTTCTTCATACTAGTTAACACGACATGTTGAAGCTGCAACATGCAACTTTTTGGGCAAACCCGACTAAATTCACATAGAAATGTGAGTTATAGATATGTCATTCTCATTGAACGCAAGTCTAAGAAGCGGTAGATCTGTTCTATGTGTGCTATTTTTATGCTCCCCATTCTTAAGTTCATTTTTTGCGTCTTTTACTTTCGGTTTGGTACACCAGCTTCAAACAGCTGAAAATACAATATATTTGTTTATGGAAAATATATTTCACAGCAGTTTAGATGGTACGGTGATTCTCTACACAATGACTGCTGATTTGGTCACATCAACTGAAACTATTCTAATTTTAGCAAGCAGAAGATGGCAGAGCGATTTCTGCATATTGCACCTTTAAGTACAGTACATTCTTAGAAAAAATGGTTCCAAAAGGGTTCTTCAGCTGTCCCTATAGGATAATCTTTATTGGTTCCAGGTAGAACCCTTTTGGGTTCCATGTAGAACCCTGGAACCAAAAACGGTTCCTCAAAGGGTTATCCTATGGTGACATCCGAAGAATCCTTTAAGATTCCAGATAACACCTTTTTTCTAAGAGTGTACAGTACGCTACTGTATATGGGTCAGTGTATCGCCAGTGGATCATGTAAATATATCTACTGTATGTCCAGTTTCCATGCTAGAGGCAGATGCTAGAGGAGCTAGATTGGGAACCCTAACCCTTAATCCAGTGATCAGATTAGGGATGAGAGATTACAAGGTGTGTCTCTCTGGACTGTGACGGTGGCCAGTCTGAGATAGCTGGGGATCAGGTTATTGTGGCTAGAACACATAATTTAATAGAACACGCCTATCTCTCTCCTAACATTTATTCCAATTGAATGTATTATTGACCAACATGGCTGACATGATCTGCACATTCTAGAGCTTTGCAGGTCTATGACATCAACCTCTCTAGTGGATTATAGGACCTCTATGAGTCAACTGGCCTCTCACCATGCAGGCCCATCTCATTAGAGAATGTCAGTCTGTAACTATGGTTATACATCATTATAGAGGCATATAACTATGATTATAGATTATTATAGCGGCAGATAACTTGACATATTCGAATGAGCCCATGCTACACTGGACAAACAGTATGCTCACAAATGGGGTAAAACTCTCATTTAAAGGAACTTATTGTTTAACATTTGACTAGCTGTGTGCATTGGTTACAGGTGTTCAATGTGATCATATACTGCATAGCTATTGTACAGACAATTAACCATTATGATATGATTTATAACAATATTTGGAAACCTAGTGGTACCACATTGCCAATAATACTGTATATTAGCCAATTGTATTACATCAGATGTCTCCCTCCCTGTGGTTGCCGTATCTGATTGGCTGAGTAGTGACCAAGGGGTTAGGGGTTAAAGATCAGTGTGTACATGAGTGACATGTCGCTGGTGCTTTGTCTAGATCCTCTGTGCTCTTAGCAGCTATGTCACCTGCTGGAAACCTTCACCTCAAACAAGCCGCAACATAGATATGCTGACATACACACACTCACACACACTGTGACTTGCTGGTAACAGTACAGCTGTGAGAGAGGTCTCTATTTTGAGCCTGGCTGGATCAGGGTAGAGAGGAGCACGCTATAGTGCCAACAGGTGGGGCGACGCTAACCGCCTCGACCTTCTGTAGCCTCCCTCTCTGTCCACGCTAGCTGTCTTGTCTTAGCTCCTGTAGGCTGCGGCTTCAGGTTATGAGGACAATAATGAAGCATGTGTGTGTTTGTGTGTGTGTGTCTCCCCAATTGGTAACGTGTGTGTGTAGGTGGGTTGGATGAGTGTGTAGGTGGGAGATGAAGGGATGCAATATAGGCCAGTGTGTATTTGCCGAAGGATGTTCATCTCCAGGTTGTGTATGTGTATGCTGGAGACATGTCTCTGTTTCAGCATACTGTATGTACAGTACAGTGTATGTGAGGTTACAGCTGTGACTAACACTGCACTCCTCTTCAGTCCCATATCGCCACCCACTCCTGCCTTCTCTCCATTTCCCAGTGTGTCTAATTCGCTGGTTATATAAGATCCATAGACATTGTGTATGGCAGGTTTTACATAAAGATCCTATAATTCAATAGAATTATTCAACATAAATGTGATTCTAGTTAATTCTATAGGCTTGCATTTCAACTGCTCCCATTACAGGCCTGAGTAGCATCGTCACATACAGATATAGCATTCTATAGAGCGCATCTCTGACAGGTCACATGGTCAGGAAGAATTCAAAGGCCTAATACCTATATGTGTCAACGCCTAATACCCACTTACACTGTGGGATATGTTTAGTCTGGACTGGTTTTCAGGGCATCGATCTGATAGCTAGTTAGGCTGAAACCAATCTGGTAGCCTAATGGTAACCTAATTACCAATCTAATATCCTACCCAGGCTAGGGCTGCAGGTTATCTGAAAGAACTACACTGTCACTGGATACTGGGGCCCAGAGTTCATCCTGGTCCGGTCACGTGGTCAGGGAAAACAAGTCGTGATGGAACACTGGTCCAGATATGAGTTATATGCTATAGAACAGGAAAATAGACCTGGGACACCAGGTGGGTGCAGTTAATGATCAGGCAGAACAGCAATACTCCAGACCTCCAAGCACGGATTAAATACCTGCTATAGAGAAGAAACTGTTCCTGATATATGTTGAAGGTTATTAGGCTACAGAGGGGTCGGCGTCAGAACGTCTGTGTCTGATGTTGCTGCAATTAGTGTGGAGCATGGCAATAATTACGTTGAGAATACACACACTTTCACACACGTGCATGTGCGCGGACAAACACTCTCACACACACACTCGCACAAACGCGTGTACATACATGTAGGCACACTGGGCAGTACGTGCTGCATTGTTCATGTGTGTATGGAATGCATATGAAGTCTGCAGCCTTGTGGTATCATGATGTATTATATTTCATAGACATAGTGACAAGGCCCAGTTAAAGGTGGACACGGTGACATTTGAGTAATCCAGGTGCTAACTGAAATGTGAACTTCGCTGCCACACAAATAAACTTTCTTGGTCATTTGACATGAGACTTCTCACTTTACCTCATATTTTGGGGATTTCAATTCATATCTGGAATATGTAGATAACATTCCCTATAACTGTGGATGCTGACATTCACAAAATGCTTCAAAATAGTGTCTAAAAGAATTGAACTCCTAGAGAAAATACATTTAAGCAATAGCGCATCGAAAAAAGGCTCAGCTTTAATAACAATCTGCAATGAACATAAGGGGAGACAGAGAGCTGGTTTCAAGCGCAGGGCGCAGCAGGTGTTTATTGCAAAGGACCACAGAAGGAGGCATGTAGCTGGGTCCAGGGGCAGGCAGAAGGTCATACACAGGGGGTCCAAAAGGGCAACAGTACCGGCACGGAAAAGGCTAGTAAAGTAGTCCACGAGATCAGGTAGATCATTCACAGGAAAACCCAGTGCTCTGAAAGACGTGTGTCACAAAACAAACAATACCTCAGTGATGGGATGCAAAGAAGTGAACTAAATAGTGTTGGATAATGACATACAGGTGTGTGAACAGGTGATTAGAATTCAGGTGATTGGGATCTGGAGAGTGAGCTGAGTTCAGGGAATCTAGGTGTTTGAGGGTGTGAGTTGGAAGCAGATGTTACAGTACCCCCCCTCCACGGGCGGCTCTTAATAGCCTAGGAAGCTGAGCAGGGGGCCTCCCCCAGGGGAGTGGAGCTGGGTGGTCAGGACAGTTACTTTGGAAAGCCAGGATCATGGCTGGGTCAAGAATGTCCTGGACAAGGGACCCAGGACCGTTCTTCGGGTCCGTACCTCTCCCAATCCACCAGGTAGTGGATGTCACCCAGGTGCTTGGAGTCAAGGAGGGCTCGGACGGAATAAGCCGATGCACCGCCAACGTCAAACGGAGGGGGTGCGCCACAGGAGGATGGAGAGGGCTGTAGCTCACAAGCTTGAGAAGGGACACATGGAAGGATGAGGAGATCCGGTAATGGCGGGGCAACTGGAGACGGTAGGTGACAGGATTGATGCGGTGTGTTATTTTGAACCAATGAACCGGGGACTGAACTTTTTGCAGGGGTCACGAAGCCGGATGTCCCGGGTAGAGAGCCACACCCGTTGCCCAGGGTGGAAGTGTGGAGTAGGTCGGCGACACCGGTCAGTGAACCGTTTCTGGGAGAGGGAAGCGTGATGGAGGTGCCGATTTGCGGTCTCCCAAACCTGCTCGCTCCGTCGAAACCACTCATCTACGGCAGGCACAGTTCTGGGCTCTGTCTCCCATGGGAACACGGGGGGTTGGTATCTTAGGACACTGAAAAGGAGTGAGATGGAGTGAGGAATGCACCAGGGAGTTCTGTGCGTACTCAGCCCAGGCTAGATAGCGACTCCACTCGTGTGGTTGGTGGGTGCAGTGATGGCGAAGGTACTTCTCTATTTCCTGATTCAGGCTTTCCGTCTGCCCGTTGGTTTGGGGATGGTAACCCGAGGATAGGCTGATGGAGACCCCCAGTCGGTCGCAGAAGGCTCGCCACACCCTGGAGACGAACTGGGGTCCCCGATCCGAAGCGATGTCTTCCGGGATCCCTTACAGACGAAACACCTGTTGGAACATGGACTTAGCATTTCCCTGGCATTAGGTAGATGCGGAAGGGGGATGAGTCGGCACATCTTCCATTACAACTAAAATAGTCATGAAGCCCGGCAGATCTGTGAGGAAATCCATGGCAATGTGGTACCATGGTCGGTGTGGTGTAGGCAAAAGCTCAAGCTTACCGGTAGGTAGTTGGCAAGGGCTCTTTGCCCAAGCACAGACGGGACAGGAAATAACGTAATCTCAGACGTCGGCTGTTAGGGATGACCACCAGAACTTGTGTGTCAGTAACTCTGTGGTTCGGGTGATTCCGGGATGGCCAGAACTCAGCGAGGTATGGCACCACTGTATTAGTTGGTGTCTGACGGACGCAGGTCTTGCCTGCAGGGGTGTCGGGAGGTGCTGGGTCATGGCGTAGGGCCTCTTGGACAGATGCTTGGATTTCCTACTGTATGGGTCCCACGACAGAAGCTGGATGGGCTCGGGAGCTGGGCTGAGGAAGTGGCGTCAAATAGACGGGATAAGGAATCAGCCTCCACATTTTTCTTGTGCTGGTGAAGTTGAATCGGGTGAAGAATGCCCAGCGAGCCTGTCTGGGGTTGAGCTCTTAGCACTTCTTAAGTACTCCAAATTGCGATGGTCGGTAAGGACAAGGAATGGGTGACGAGCTCCCTCTAACCAGTGGCACCACTCTTCAATGGCCAGCTTAATGGAGATGAGCTCTCGGTTCCCAACATCATAGTTCTTCTCATCGGGTGACAGTTTCTTGGAAAAGAAGCCACATGGGTGTAATTTGGGAGGTGTCCCGACCCGCTGAGAGAGAACCGCTCCCACGCTGACCTTGGATGCATTCACCTCCAGAACAAAAGGAAGGGTAGGATTTGGCTGCCTAAGGGTGGGTGCAGAGGTGAAGAGGCGTTTCAAGGTCTCAAATGCATTAAGGGCGGTGTCAGTCCATTGGAGAGTACGGGTTTTTTGACTGGTGAGAGCTGAGAGGAGCGGTTGTGCTGTTACAGTTTCGGATGAACCGGCGGTAGTAGTTGGAGAATCGTAGGAAACATTGTAGTTCCTTTACGGTGGTAGGTTTGGGCCAGTTAAGCACGGCCGTGACTTTGCCTTCGTCCATGTTGACCCCTCCTGGTGTCAGCAGAAACCCTAGGAAGGTTACCGTAGTAACGTGAAAGGCGCTCTTCTCAGCCTTGACATAAAGATGGTGGTCCTGTAGGCGTTGGAGGACCTGTTGCACATGCAAATGTCTTCGCAAGGGAGTGAGAGTAGATCAAGATATTAATGTACGCGATAAAGAACTGGTTGATCATGTCCTGGAAAACTTCATTCATGAAGACTGGAAGACTGCGGGAGCATTGGTGAGACTGTAGGGCATAACCAGGTATTCGCAGTGACCCCTAGCGGTGATGAACGCCGTCTTCCACTCATCCCCACTTCGGATATGGACCAGGTTGTAAGCACTACGTAGGTCCAGTTTGGAGTAGATGGTAGCCTGTCCAACTTTTTCTAGTGCAGCCGGAATCAGAGGAAGAGGGAAGCGATTCTTGATGGTAAGGTCATTGAGGGGTTGGTAATCTAAGCAGTGACGGAGACTACCATGCTTTTTTTTTACAAAAAAAGAAACTGGATGCAGCCGGAGACGTGGATGGACGGATGAATCCCATTGCGAGAGCCTCTCCTATATAGGTGTCCATAGCCTCATTCTCAGGGATGGACAAGGGGTAGGTCCGACCCTTAGGCGGCGATGCCCCAGGAAGGAGGTCGATCGCGCAGTCCTCCTGGTGATGAGGGGGCAGGATGGACGCCTTTTTCTTGCTGAAGACACTCAGGAACTGGGCATATACAGGTGGGATGTGGGTTAGAATGGCAGACCCCGATCCTTCTATAGAGGTGGCTCGACAGGATAGACTGAAGCAGTTTTTAAAACAAGCGGGAGACCATGACAGGAGTTCCCCTTGCCGCCAGGAGATGGCAGGGTCGTGAAGGCATAGCCATGGGTGAGCAAGGATGAGGGGTTCTTTAGGCGAAAACAACACCATTAACTTAATGACCTCTGAGTGAAGGAGGTCAATCTGAAGGGTGGTACTTTCGGTCATGCGAGTCACAAGACCAGTTCCGAGAGGTTGTCCGTCCAGCGCATTAATCCTAAAGGGAGGATTAACAGGGATTAGCTTGACCCTTAACTGTTGTGCCAATTGTTCATCAATGAAATTTCCTGCAGCCCCCGAGTCCACTAGTCCCTCCACTAACTGAGTGACCCCATTAGCAGAAAGAAGAGCCAGGATCCCAAACTGCCTTCAGGTAATATTCAAAAACGTAGAGATGCTTACCCGGGCAGAAGTTGAGCAGTCGTGGTCACCCCTTTGTGGAGGGCAAATTGGACAGCTATTGAGTAGGTGGTTACTCTTGCCACAATAGAGGCACAGGTTTTTACGTGACCTCCGGCGTCTCTAGGCAGGCGTGAGAGGGGCACGGCCGAGTTGCATGGGTTCGGGGCTATTGGACCGTGGTGGATGAGAGAAAGGCGTGGAAGACTCGCAGGCCATGGGCAACTGTATAGGTCTGCGGTCCACCAGTAGGTTGCCAATGGATATGGACATCCGGGTGTATTGGTTTAGATCTGTTAAATCTCATCTGCAGGCCAGTTCGGTCTATAACTCCCAATTAAGACCCCTCCGGTAGACTGTAAGGAAAGCTGGTTCACTATATCCACTGCGGGCAGCCATGGTACGGAACTCAAGGGCATACTCAGTGGTGGATCGACGGCCCTGCTGCAGCTCACATAACAGGTCCCCTTCGTGACGACCTGAAACTGAATGGTCGAACACCTCCTTGAAGAGGGCGTGGAAACGTGATTCAGAGGACAGATCAGAACTTTGAGCGGCCCACAGGGCTGTGACCCAATCCAGAGCTTTGCCTGTGAGTAGGGAGATGACGAAGTCCACCCTGTCTTTGTCAGAGGTGAAGTCAGCAGGGTGACGGTCTATGTACAGGTTTTTCTGCATGAGAAATACTTGACATTTCCCTGGGGAGCTGTTGTATTTATTAGGCATGGATATGGGGGGAGATGAACAAGAGGAAGCTGTGGCACCTGATATGGGTGAAACAGGAGGTTCAACATGAATGGAATGGCGAAGGAGGTCGCAGAGTTCATCGATTTGTCCCTCCTGTCGAGCCAGACGTAGCTGCAGCTCCGCTGAATCCATCTGTCATTTTTGTTGAGGTATTCTGTAATGAACACAAGGGGAGACAGAGAGCTGGTTTCAAACACAGGGCGCAGAAGGTGTTTATTACAAAGGACCACAGGAGGAGGCAGGTAGCTGGGTCCAGGGGCAGGCAGAAGGTCATACACAGGGGGTCCAAAAGGGCAACAGTACCTGCAGGGAAATGCTAGTAACGTAGTCCGGGAGATCAGACAAAAGGTAGATCATTCACAGGAAAACCGGCGCTCTGAAAGACGTGTGTCACAAAACAAACAATACCTCACAGTGATGGGGTGCAAAGAACTGAACTAAATAGTGTGTGATAATGACATACAGGTGTGTGAACAGGTGATTAGAATTCAGGTGATTGGGATCTGGAGAGTGAGCTGTGTTCAGGGAATCTAGGTGTTTGAGAGTGTGAGTTGGAAAGTGGGCTGGAAAGTGAGCTGCGTTCAGTGGACCTATGCGTTTGAGGGTGTGAATTGGAAGCAGACGTTACACAATCAGATGCTTTTGGAAAGCTGGATACTGTAGATAGATGGATAGACGGACGGACGGACAGACAGATAGAGTGCCTTCGGAAAGTATTCAGACCCCTTGACTTTTTCCACATATTGTTAAATTACAGCCTTATTCTAAAATAAAAAATGATCCCTCAGCAATCTACACACAATACCCCATAATGACAAAGTGAAAACAGGTTTTCTAAATTTTGGCAAATGTATTAAAAATAAAAACAGAAATACCTTATTTACATAAGTATTGAGACCCTTTGCTATGAGACTCAGAATTGAGCTCAGGTGCATCCTGTTTAAATCGATAATCCTTGAGATGGCAGTGCATGTTCGAGCAAAAGGATGGCCATGGGGTTGTCCGTAGAGCTCCGAGACAGGATTGTGTCGAGGAACAGATCTGAAGAAGGGTACCAAAACATTTCTGCATCATTAAAGGTCTCCAAGGACACAGTGGCCTCCATCATTCTGAAATGAAAGAAGTTTGGAACCACCAAGACATCCTAGAGCTGGCTGCCCGACCAAACTGAGCAATCGGGGGAGAAGGGCCTTGTTCAGAGAGGTGACCAAGAACCCGATGGTCACTCTGACAGAGCTCCAGAGTTCCTCTGTGGAGATGGGAGAACCTTCCAGAAGGACAACTATCTCTGGAGCACTCCACCAATCAGGCCTTTATGGTATAGTGGCCAGACGGAAGCCACTCCTCAGTTAACGGAACATTACAGCCAAAAGGCACCTAAAGTTTCTCAGACCATGAGAAACAAGATTCTCTGGTCTGATGGAACCATGATTGAACACTTTGTTCTGATTGCCAAGCATCACATCTGAAGAAAACCTGGCACCATCCCTACGGTGAAGCACGGTGGTGGCAGCATCATGCTGTGGGGATATTTTTCAGCGGCAGGGACTGGGAGACTAGTCAGGATGGAAGCAAAGATGAACGGAGCAAAGTACAGAGAGATCCTTGATGAAGTCCTGAGTGCTCTGGAGCAGGTTCTCTGACTGGGGCGAAGGTTCACCTTCCAACAGGACAAAGACCCTATGCACACAGCAAAGACAATGCAGGAGTGGCTTTGGGACAAGTCTCTGAATGTCCTTGAGTGGCCCAGCCAGAGCCCAGATTTGAACCCGATCGAACATCTCTGGAGAGACCTGAAAATAGCTGTGCAGCAATGCTCCCCATCCAACCTGACAAAGCATAAGAGGATCTGCAGAGAAGAATGGGAGAAACTCCCCAAATACAGGTGTGCCAAGCTTGTAGCATCATACTCAAGAAGACTCGAGGCTGTAATCATTGACAAAGGTGCTTCAGCAAAGTACTGAGTAAAGGGTCTGAATATTTATGTAAATGTGATATTTTAGTTTTTACTTTCTATAAATTGGCCAATTAAAAAAAATAAGTGGTTTTGTCAGTATGGGGTATTGTGTGTAGACTGATGAGGATTTTTTCTTTCTTATCCATTTAGAATAAGGCTGTAACGTGACAAAATAATTACAAAATGGGCTGTAGATAGATAGATAGATAGAATATATAGATAGATAGATATAGGAATGGTTTTAAATGAATGGAGCCCTGCCATAGACATGTGGGAGAGGAAATCTGTCCTTCGGCCTGTGAGGATATCTGGCCAGATACTTGGCCATTTAGCCATCTGTCTTCAGACGGAGAGAGAAATTAAGCCAAGGCCTCCACACACCTTATAAATCACACATCATATTTCTCTGGTTTCAACACGACTCTCAGCACCCGTCATTTCTATCTTAAGTTTCTGTGGTTTCAGAGGGAGCTTGCTACTAATGTGCCTTTTGAATACTGGGACACTATTTGCAGTTCCTCGGTATACATGAGACTAAACCAGTCCAGTTCAGCTCTAATTTCTGCATTGTCTATTGTTACCAAATGATGCAATAGTAGGTATAATACAACAATAACCATATGTGCTCTCCTTTTCTTATACAGTAGTAATGGCTGGAAATAAAATAGCTATGTTTGGCCTGTGAGAAAGTCACTCAGTGTTGATTCTATTTAAATCTCTTCAAGGACACTAAATGATTGTTTTAACATCCCTTCCCTTTGGGGCATGTCAATTAATGTATTTCTAGTATATTCTATTATTCTGTCATTGTTTGTTTGGAACTCAATGCCATTGGAGGCTGCTGCCCTGCCTTTCAATGGAACATGTTGTCAGGCAGCCATGCTATCTGATCCTGGCTGGGTCCATAGCTCAGGGATGTTATTTGAATGCCCCCTAACCTTGGAGTCCTGCCCTGACCTGCTTGAGGAAATATATATCCTGCCTCCTGATGTGTTGATTTGAAGAGGGACAGAGTGAGCTGACTCCGCACAATTAGTAACAGATCAACATTAAATCACATGTGATAAACCCAGAGCTGAGCTGACTCATGATAGACAGCATGCAGGTAGAGCTCACAGCTCACTTTATCTTGAGGGGGATACTTTAACAATAAGGTAGGAGGGGCTGTAGTACATGACGCAAAGAGATGTGCCTGGAAACAGCTGCTCAATATGACACTTTAGTAGTGTATCTCTTTAAACACCCTATGGGCCGGTTTCCCAGACACAGATTAAGCCTAGTCCTTAAGACTAAACCCAGAGGTGCCTTATTGCTTTTATAAAACGGTTACCAAATATGACTCAAGTTTTTCCTGGTCAGGTGACATGGTGAAGAAAAACTCTGGGATCTTGCTATAGTTGATCATACAATGATGTCACGTCTCGGCACAACATACTTACTTTACAAGTTATTATCATCAATCCAACTTCAATTCAGATTAAGGTGTCACGTGGACAAAAGCTATATTTTCCCCCGTTAGTTTACTACATAACAGCACAACAGCCTTGGGGTCAAGTTAAAATCCTCATAGGTCATAGTACAACCTGTCAGTCTCTCTCTCTGTTTGCATGGTGGGTGCCATGTCCTCTTTATCTGCAGTTATTTACCGTGATCACATCACGGTGCATGTAAAAAATCTAGTAACGCTATGTCAGATTCCATACACAGCCCAGAGAGGCGAGTGTGTCTGCCTAACTGACTGCCCCATCCCTTTTTAAACCAACCCCTCGCCTGGATAACTCTGCCATGTGACGTGTCACAGAGACATGCCTGTTATCCCAGTTGGCCTTGGTTTGGGCTTAGCCCTCGAACCCTTCCTGGTGACACACACCCTCCTTCACAGGCTGCCTCACACATACTCCCTCCCTTCCTCCTCAGACCCAGGCCCAAGCAGATACACTCCTGTCACATGCTTCCAGGCCAACTCTGTTCTGTTCTCTCCAGCCTGCTGTCACCATCACATCACTGCCTCCTGTCTCTGTCACAGACCCTGCCAGGCCAGGCATACTAACTCTCTCTATCTTTCTCTTTGTTTATGCCCCCCCCCCTCTCTCTCTCTCTCTCAACCATACATACACACAGACACATGCACACACATGCGCTCTCACAAATTCTCTTTCTCTCACACTCTCCTATACACTTCCGGGTAACGCTCTCGCTCCTCTCTGTGTTTCAGGGTCAGTATGGAGGAGGCCGACCTGTTGAAGGAGCGGCTCCAGGCCATAACGGTAAAGCTACAAAACAATACATCTTTATTGTTCCATTACACAGAGACAACAGACATTTGATAATTTTTTGCTGTCGCAGTACCCAAATGATTCTATTCATGTGAAAGAAAGATTGGTGTTTCTGAAAGCTACACATTTGAATAGGTCAGAGGCATTTATGAAGCTATTTGTGTTGTGATGATTCTGCAAATGAGAATGGATGGCAACGGTATCTAGTAGCTGTGAAAGAGAGCTAGGAAATCATCAGGATATCTTGTTTTAGAAATGAAGGTCAAACACTTAGTGTCAGGAAGTGAGAGTAAGCTCATCACTTCAGTTCAGTATGTAGTCTAAGAGATCTATAGACCTGATCTCTTTCCTAGTCTGATTTTCCTGTCTGGCTGTCTTCACGCTTCACTGATTTCAGGAAACTTGCTTCGCTCTAGCTGTGCATCCACAGAGCTAGCTGTCAGTAGACTAGACTTCATCTGGGATATCCATTCTCCCTGGGGCTTAGTAATACAAAGATCAAACATGGGACTATTAATAGACAACAATATGTCTGACCACCACACTTTACATTACAGATGTGTCTATGCAGTTATATCTTTTCTACAAAAATGAAGACAAACAGGCATTATTTCTCTTTGATAATGCTTACAACCATTAGAAAATAAGCATTACATCTTCTGATCTAATGTATGAAGTACTGTGTGGTTCTACACACCCAAAAAATGATGGGTTAAAAACAACCCAATTTGGGTTCTTTGGTAACACAGCGTTGGATGAATATTGGACAGAACACACGGTGGGTTATTTTGACCGAGCTAGTTGGAATTCCTGAATAACCCAATATGTTGGGTTTTTGGGATTAAGTAAACATTGGTTAATTTAAGCATCAGTTGGGTCTTTTTTTGTTTCATGCTTGGTTCACATAGCAGCTGGGTCTTTTTTAATGTAATCCTTAGGTTATTTTCAGGAGACCTGGCTTATTAGGGGTGTGGAGTTCAGATAGATCTTATTACACCTCCAGGCTTCTGATCTCAAGAACCCAGCACCAAGAACCCAGCACCAATAACCCAGCATCAACAACCCAGCACCAATAACCCAGCATCAACAACCCAGCACCAAGAACCCAGCACCAATAACCCAGCACCAAGAACCCAGCACCAAGAACCCAGCACCAATAACCCAGCACCAATAACCCAGCACCAAGAACCCAGCACCAATAACCCAGCACCAATAACCCAGCACCAATAACCCAGCACCAATAACCCAGCACCAATAACCCAGCACCAACAACCCAGCACCAATAACCCAGCACCAATAACCCAGCACCAATAACCCAGCATCAACAACCCAGCACCAATAACCCAGCATCAACAACCCAGCACCAAGAACCCAGCATCAACAACCCAGCACCAATAACCCAGCACCAATAACCCAGCACCAATAACCCAGCACCAATAACCCAGCACCAATAACCCAGCACCAATAACCCAGCACCAATAACCCAGCACCAATAACCCAGCACCAAGAACCCAGCATCAACAACCCAGCACCAAGAACCCAGCACCAATAACCCAGCACCAATAACCCAGCACCAATAACCCAGCACCAATAACCCAGCATCAACAACCCAGCACCAATAACCCAGCACCAATAACCCAGCACCAATAACCCAGCATCAACAACCCAGCACCAATAACCCAGCATCAACAACCCAGCACCAAGAACCCAGCATCAACAACCCAGCACCAATAACCCAGCACCAATAACCCAGCACCAATAACCCAGCACCAATAACCCAGCATCAATAACCCAGCACCAATAACCCAGCACCAATAACCCAGCACCAATAACCCAGCACCAATAACCCAGCACCAAGAACCCAGCATCAACAACCCAGCACCAAGAACCCAGCACCAATAACCCAGCACCAATAACCCAGCACCAATAACCCAGCACCAATAACCCAGCATCAACAACCCAGCACCAATAACCCAGCACCAATAACCCAGCACCAATAACCCAGCACCAATAACCCAGCACCAATAACCCAGCACCAAGAACCCAGCATCAACAACCCAGCACCAAGAACCCAGCATCAATAACCCAGCACCAATAACCCAGCACCAATAACCCAGCACCAATAACCCAGCACCAATAACCCAGCACCAATAACCCAGCACCAATAACCCAGCACCAATAACCCAGCATCAACAACCCAGCACCAATAACCCAGCATCAACAACCCAAACCTGCTCTTTTTAAAGAACAGATCGCAACGAAGTGACCCAACGCCTGTACCCAGCAGTTGGGTCAACCAAACAATCCAACCATACAGGGTAGGCCTATACGCATAGGGGCGGTTTCCTAGACAGAGCCATTGAAATAGTGTTTAAGTGCAGGACTAGGCTTAATCTGTGTCTTGGAAACCAACCCAAAGGGTATTTATAGAGAGAAACTGCTAAACTGTTATATTGAGCAGATGGACACTGTGGACAGGTTGTATCTGACTTGCTATGATGTCACAGGCATCTCCCTGCTTGATTGGATACAGTGGGGAGCTGGGACCTTCCCATTGGTTGGAATAGCCATGACTAGCTGTAGATTAATTTAAGTCTATGAAATGACAAAAACAGGTGGAATCTCTCCATTGACAAAGCCATGCTTGAATGTCTTCACAGGAGAAAAGAAGAGTCCAGGATGACATTGCAAAAAAAAGGACACAAATTGAGGAGGAAAAATTAAAACTCCAATGTTTGAAGGTATGTTTTAGTACAAACTACAATTTACAGTGCACTCGGAAAGTATTCAGACCCCTTGACTTTTTCCACATTTTGTTAAGTTACAGCCTTATTCTAAATGTTCCACATCAATCTACACACAATACCCCATAATGACAAAGTGAAAACAGGTTTTTAGAAATTTTGGCAAATGTATTAAAAACAAAAAACATAAATACCTTATTTACATAAGTATTCAGATCCTTTGCTATGAGACTCACAATTGAGCTCAGGTGCATCCTGTTTCCATTAATAATCATTGAGATGTTTCTAGAAACTGGATTGGAGTCCACCTGTGGTAAATTCAATTGATTGGACATGATTTGGAAAGGCACACACCTGTCTACATAAGGTCCCACAGTTGACAGTGCATGTCAGAGCAAAAACCAAGCCATGAGGTCAAAGGAATTGTCTGTAGAGCTCCGAGACAGGATTGAGTCGAGGCACAGATCTGGAGAAGGGTACCAAAAATGTTTTGCAGCATTGAAGGTACCCAAGAACACAATGGCCTCCATCATTCTTAAATGGAAAAAGTTTGGAACCACCAAGACTCTTCCTAGAGGTCGCCGCCCAGCCAAACTGAACAATCAGGGGAGGA